>NC_025997.2:105825919-105958419 GCF_000442705.2 Elaeis guineensis | reverse complement strand
TATCATTATACATGTCTAACATGGTTCATAAGACACGATGTAGACAAGTGTCTCAGTTTCCTCAAGTGTTGGAGACATCAGCTCCAAAAGTCTAGGCACATCAACACAACATGAATGCACAAGTGCTATATAACTCATTATTGTGATGCTTTCCCAAAAGAAGAAACTAAATATATATAAAAAAAAAAAAAAAAGAGAGGAGGAGGGAAACAAGGGCACATAGTGGGGAGAGAGAGCATATGCCATCTAACAAACAAAATAATTGAATAACCATGAGTTTGCAAGGTGCTTCAGTTATTCATTAGCATCATTTCAGCTTGCTTTCGGTATGCTTTAAAATACTCAAATTGATAACTGACTGTGATTACATTAAATAATAATGACACTTTGCTTAAATTTTCCAACACACAAGACTAAAGAGTCCCATATATGACATTCCAAAAATAGAAACAGAGTACCAAATGTTGGCACTTGCTGTAGATGCCAACAGGACAATTCAGATCATTTCAGCCATATGCACATATTGTCATGTGTCATGTCCAAGTGTTGAAAAGTATTGTCCAGATAAATATCAGTTTCATAGAATATGTACCATGCAGGGGGGTCGAAACATGAAGAATGAGTAAACTCCAACACACTCTTAGACATCCATGGCAATGCTATCTTGAGGAGAAGGAAAGAGCAAGTATGCATTCTATTTACCACATTTTGCTCACCTCAACCATTGCCACTTATAAATTTCATTTTGCAACACAATCAAATCATGTGTTTAACATGAGGGACAAGTAAATAGCAGATCACATTGCTGTAGATTTCTCGACATGGATACTTTAAATGATACTAAGTTAATTCCAAACAGTATGAATTGGCTAGAAACAGTCTATGCTATCCAACCGAACCATCACAGCTGGTCCCAAATAACATGGCAATTCACCAAGGCAACAATCGAGTACTGGTTCGTATAAAGTAACCAGGCCAAGGGTGCTAAAGACCAACACAAGCATATATTCGACATCATGCTTTGCACTAGCTTCTTGACCAAGTGATTTGCCTGTTACTGGCAATAGGCTTGTCTAATTATATCAAATGAGTTCATGCAAGGTGGCAGTCATGGAGTTTGATTATGTGTATTTCACTGGTCAGCGTTCCATAGCTGAAGGGTGGAAACAATTATACATAAGGTATATTCTCGAGATATCCATTTTTATTTAATGCAAAATTAGGTGATCAATTTCTTTTGACCATAGCTTCAACATGCCTAAGCATAATGAAATTGAACAAGACAGAGGTGCTAGCTGTGCTGCACTTTTTCTAGAAGAATTGTCCTGCATCATGGGCCTATTTGTTCAGCTACATGGCAACATTTGATTATGTCATGACAACTCAGGAGGCAAAGGAAATGATGGAGAACAAAACACAACAAATGACTGCACCAAATTCAATGTTCTTCATGACATAAGGAAACAAGGAAAGGCCTAATTATCATGATAATGTGCTAAAAATAACCCAGCCCTCCTTGAATTTGACCATAAATTTCAATTTTATGTGGAGTTTAATCCTTCATCCCCCAGCAACATAGCCAATCTACAAGCACATTCACTTCTCCATCAATGTTCCAGAAAACCAATATTTCCACCAAGATTTCATCCCAACAAGGACCAGGTGCTGGATGGTAGAAAACCAACTGATAACATTTCTGGAGTCACCTTCCAAATAAAAGTAGAATGAATTTGAATAGTACATATTGAAGGATGTAGTTAGCCCTTCGTCATGATGTTATGCAGCAGAATAAAACAATGCAAAGCATGGAACGAGATCACTCTTTTCATTACTATGACAGCATATAGATATCATACAAAACATGAGAGATATATACCTGCTGGAGACATTGAGGATGTGAAACCACACGACCCTCCTGGTTGATCGCCCAACAAAATAGTTGTTTAGCGAATGATTCAACCTACGCATCAGGTATTTACACACTCTACTTCGAGGAGTGAATCACTAAAACTATTTATTCCCCACTACCCCTGTATTAATGAAAGAATAGAATTTTTGACTTTGACCTTGCGAGCACCCACTCAAAATAGGGTGGGCGAACTCTTATCTCCCCGATCTCCAGGACCGCAAAAGAGATGGAATTTTCCGTCTTCTTAGCCGACGTAAGACCTTCATCCGGCAGCAAAAAGCTGTCCCTTGGAGCAGCTCAAACTTATTCCGGGTATGAAGAAGCGGGAGTGCACAACATGGAGGAGAACCCTACTCGCCTCTGTATGCCAAGTCATTGGACCGGCGAAACTGATTCTCCCGAGGTTGAGCTTTCAAAGCGGGATCGTTCCAACGCGCCCACGCCTTACTGCTTATTCAGGGGCGGGCGACAATACCACCATAGCGGTTCTAGTAGCAGCAAAACATAGTGGCATAACAAACATAAGTAGTAGAACATGAGTAGCAGAAATTTATCCGGCGCAATAACCGGTGGCACTAGTAGCAAAAGCATAGGCTTTTTGGGTACTGGGCAGAGGCAAGGCATCGAATCCCTCGTCAAGCCCATCCACATCAATAGCTCACTACCCACCAACATCGAAATAAAGGGATGAGTCGACTGGCGAATCAGCTGCAATAATTGGACTCGACCAGTGCAAGTGGATGAACAGCTAGGAGGGATGGTCAACAAGAAGAGATTTTCTTCCGCTTAGGGGAGATAAGGCAAAGACCTCAAACTCCAACTAACTGATCAGATCAGATAAGGATTACTATCCCAACTACTTTGATCGACATGCTGATCTAGAGCTTTCCTAGCTTTGAATCTCTAGTATTGAGGGCCAAGAGGATGCTCTGCAAGATAAGCTTGCCGCACCAGCTTTCTCTCTTACTCTCACACTAAATCTAAGAGAAGGAAAAACACTAATTATATTTGAATCTTTTTAATCCAATTTGTGAGAGAATGATCAATTGAAATCTCACTCCACCAACCTAATGATGGATGGCACATCCTAGATGCATCATTGGGATAAGTCAAGTCAAGTTTCCTCTCACCAAAGACCTGCCCCTTGAGGTTTGCTTAGTTACATATCAGCTACATGATCAAACATGGGGATATGAAGCCCATACGCATTACTAAGCCTATTGGAGAGTAGGATGGAATAGGTTGGTCTAACCATTCCTACAGAAGCTATGCCCTGTGATTCCATCCGTCATCATTCTAATATCCCTGTATGACCATTAAGTATAGCACTGTCAAACCCTTAGCCCTATGGTTCATGGCTCATTAGAACTCCAGATGATGTCCGACATCCTTTTCACATGAATCCCTTTTAAAAAATAATTAATTATTAAATATAATAATTTGATAACATTTTTTAAAAATCTTTCAAATTACAATCCGGTTGGGTCTAATATGCCTGATCACATCTTTATTCTAATATGAATGCTATGTCATTATGATGGTTTCCATGTTGGACAATCTGACCTCACTCGTATCCAATCCAGTAAACCATAATGCTTCCTATCAAGCATATCATGAATTGATACACAGATTTCGCTACAAATTTACTAATATCTGAAATACAACAAGGTATCGTAGTCCTTCAAATCTAGAGACTATTTGCAACTCATTTACCTGCTTCGCACACTTACTCCTGACAGTACTTTGTGGGATGGATTGTCAAATGTTGATTGTTCCATATGAACGCACATCAGGCATTTGTGAGGGTGGAGCTCAGTGAAGGAGGAACTCCATGTCGTTATCCATCTCTGCAACCTTATAGGTGTAATGTCCAACCTCATTTATATCTGTGAACAAGTTTCAAGTATGTACAAATATCCAATCCTCCCTACTGAAAACATTCTGTCCACTTGGATAAACACCAGGAGTACTTGTGGACTCTTTTCTGGCTCTACAGTCCATGTATGAAACATAAAATATATTGTATATGATTGTGCTGTTAGGAGATAACCATGATATCCAACCATTCTTGGTGCTAACTATGCAAATGGCTTTTTATTCCAACACAACCCACCTCCAACACATATCATGCCATCCCGAGTAACACATAGCTCAGCTAGATATATCGAACTAGGATGCAGATCCAACTGAAGGATCTGACCTTTGACATTTATAATAATGCTGGCCAATCCGACCCTCTAGTAGTCTCTATGTAAAATATTTTATATGTCTCTTCTCTAAAGCCTGATTTGTTTTCTAACATTTTCTGATTTAATTACAGCATAGTTCTTTAGAAACCATAATTTCAAATTTGACCATTCTTTTAAGTCACATATGATGGTGCGGTGGCTTCACTAGGTGAATCTTTTGGGTGTGTTAGATCACAAACCATGCAACTCTTGATAGGGTTATCATGATCTGAAAGTACCAGGATGAGATTTAGGGATTTAAATGTTTCCCCCATTTGTGAGTCCTAATTCATAGGTTTGGTCTACACAACCCCTTTAGATAAATCAAAGGATCAAACTAAGACCAGATATCCCAGGGTTCCCATCATTATATTTGTACATGTAGGATAAAGGCAATCCTGAAAATACTGAAGAAAAACTAACAAAATTCTAGTTTTCCCTTCTTTAACCCTCTCTTCCTTTTTTTTCCATGTTGATATCCCATCAATTGACTCTTTAAAGGATCACATCCCAAATATGGATAAAATTCACCTAGAAAGAAGGACTTGTTCTCTTGTGCAGATTTTACATCAAATCTGCATTTAGTTCCAGACTTCTCAAATGTTGCCATTGAAACTCAATTTCATATCTCTATTTCTAGTAGTATGATCATCTGAATCTTTTTTGCACCACAAATACTTTGTTAAACTGATGCATGTTCAAGTAACATGCATAAGTAGGCTTGCCACTAATTATTGTGGCATACTAAAATGTCAAGCAAGTTAAATGACAAGAAAAGGTGTGAGCATATTAAAATCCATGGCAAAAATAGCCATCATGTTGGTCATCCATAATAGGATGACCACATGAGACCGCATGATTAAGGTTCGAGAATTGCTAGATAAGGTCTGATCTTACTTGTTAAATCTAATAGCTCAAATGCCGTAGGATGCCGAAACCATAATTCACCATGTGCTGAATCGAAAGGTTGGTCTTATTTGAATGAAAAAAGTAATGCTCAAGGTGAAAGTTTACTGGCTTCAAGTTTTTGAAGAGGAGGAGGGGGGGATGGGTACCAATACTTAATGTTCTAATATTGAGCTACAATTGCACATGGCTAAATGAAAGCCTAGTACAAGTTAGGTACTAAAATTTATGCTCAAGGTAACAGGTAGGAACTAGGAAGAAAGACAAAAAGATTGATATGATTTTTAGGGTGGTAAAATGAGGCACTCAAAATTTAATATTATGCTTGGGAGAAGGCTAGATAGTTATGATAAAGAAGATTCCCTTGAAGAAATGGCAGAACTTACTTGAACTCGCATGAGCACGTCAACACCTGCACATGCAAGATCAATAAAGATTTCTAGCATTATAAGGAGGTGTCTACTTCAAACCAAACCTGATATCCTTTAGAGCGCTTTATGATAAAAAGAATTGGAAACATGGTTCGCCGTACCGGGCCGAACCGCCCGGTACGGGGCGTACCAAGCCAGACCGGTCCCTTATCGGTCCGATTCGGGCCTTTTTTTCAGAAAAGGACCCCGAACCGTCCGGTTCGGTGCGGTTCGGGCCCATACCGCCCAAAATCGGGCGGTACGGCTCGATTTGGACCGGTTCGGGGTGAACCGAACCATACCGCCCAAGGGAAAGAGGGGGGGAGGGGGGAAGGTGGGGGTCTTTTCACGTGGTTGGAGGGAGGGAGGGGGGAGAGAAATGGACGTGGCCCACTTCACATGGGGGGAGGGCCTGGTGCTTTAATAAGCACCAGGCATTCGGTGTTCTTTGAGAGTTCTCAGAAAACACACATGGTCGTGGGCAACTTAATCGTTGAGACCTCGAAAAAATTAGAAAAGAAGGCAAAATTTCATGAAATTGGAGGAGTGATTTGAGAAGAGGCTGATCTTTGGCCGGAGGTAAGATAATCTGTTATTTTGTTAGTAAATATTTTTTTTTGTTTTTGTTGTTGGAAATAGGATAAAAATGAGGTAAAATAAAAATAGGAGAAAATCATGCCAAAATCTTATGATTTTGGTATGATTTAATTATATGTGATAGATCTTTGGAAGATCTACACGATGACATCAAAATTGTTAATTTTTGTTAATTATATATTTTTTAAATATTTTTAAATATTTATTTATTTAAAAATTAAAAAAAATAAATTTTAGGAAAAAAATAAAGTTTGGGAATCATGTTTAGAATGATTCAAGCTACTTAAATCTAATTTCAATTTTTTTTTCAAATATTTAAAATTAAAAAATTATTTTTTTAGTTATTTAAATTAAAAAATTTAATTATAAAATAAAAAATATATATAAATAGTGTTATATTTTAGTTAATTTAAAAATATTATTTGAAGCATATAATATATTTATTTTGAATTTATAAGTTTTAAAATAATTATTAAAATTATTTTAAAATTATATATAATTATTTTAATTATCATTAAACTATCGTGTTTTGTTATACTTGCATATATTTTAATTATATATATATACTGCGGACGATCTTGCACGTGGAGTAGGATCCATGAATGTATCTGGATCATCCTCGCATTATGGATCCTATTATCCACAGCCACCTTATGATCCATATGCATATGATGCATCCGAAGCATCATCTTCTAGTGGTTACTACCCTATGCAGTCTGGAGCATTTTACGGATCAGATTTTGCTATTGGTATATTTGGATGGGCTCCTCCACAACCGTACCATCATCTCGAGGATACTTCTCAGAGTCAGAATTTTAGCGAGAGATCTGAGATGTCTTACAATCCAGAGAGGATGCCTTATGGGATGATGAATATTCGAGAGTACAGTACAGCTTGGCTAGAGGGTTGGACTGATATCCCTTCAGACTATGTTGATGATTCAGACATCTACGAGCGTCACAGACACTCGACAAGAAATTAAATGTAAAGTACATCTTAAAGTTCGTATATCAATTATTGCGCTTTGTACTTAAATATTTAGATATATTTAATGCGTATTTTATATATTTTTTCTTTAGTTTTAAGATGACATAGTTGAAATATAATGTAAATAAATATATGTTTGAAATTTTGGATCAAGAGTCTTTGTACCGCAACCTAACTCCAAATTGAACCCAAATATGTCAATAATATGCAATATAATGCCATATTGAAGTTGTATTTATCAATTATTAACTTCAAAAATCTAAAAAAAAATGAAAATCGAAAAAAATATTGTGTACCGGTACCAGACCGGTATGCCTAGGCATACCGTGTGTCGGTATGGTACGATACCGGTACCATACCATACCGATCCGGCACCGGCACACCGTCCAGTACCGGTACAGCGAACCTTGATTGGAAATGTGATGATTGAGCAAAAGAAAGGAAAATGATGCATGGAGAAGCTAAGGTAGTGTTAAAGTATCTCAATTCAAAGGGACCTAGTCTATAAATATTTTGACTCCACGTATTAGTAAAAGCATAACAGACCAAACAAGGAACCGATGATCTGTCATATATGCACTATACCTAATATACATTATACAAACATATTCTTTTACTTCTTTATAAAGTACAATAAAAAAAAAATCTTAAGCTTGCCTCCCACCACCACTTATTGGCTCCTCATGTTACCTTCTACCTGAAAGATCCATCACCACCGTCCCACATCCAGCCACCATATCCTATCATTATCTTTTTCCTCTTCATTCCCTCGAGTCCTTCACACAGTGATGTGTCCTATATCTAATCAATACTTGATCCATACTTAAATTCAAAAGGAATGATCCTCTACATAAGTATTGGTCTCACCTATTAAAAACTGTGAATTTTCAAGAATTCTTGAAAATAAAAGAAGGCTCGTCACACTAGACATGTCACCTAATCATCTGAGGACTTAAAAGTGGATTTACATAGTCAATTTGTTCAATTAGTTCATAATGAACCAGTCTAGATGTACAGAAAAAAGGTACATGATATATCAGTATGAGGTATTTGAGGAACAGTAGTATCATCATCAAATGCAGAAGCAGAATCTTCCCACTCCTATGCACATATCATTACAAATTGGCTCGACCATGAAAGAAGCAGGAAATAAGACAATTTTGCACGGTGAGAGCAAATAATAGTTTTGAAGAATTGACAGGTGTGGAGAGAAGAAAAAGCCTATGCTCAATTACACTCTCACAAATGCCAAGTATCTGGCTATTCACTATTCTGGGATCAAATAAACATAACGATGCCATCTAAACAGATCCAAGAAACATGAAATCAGAAGGTAGAAATCAATATCACTACAAGGAACTCAAGAAAATCAAGGACTTGAAAATGTGACAGACATAGTTGCATTGACGAATTGCTCGTATGTTAAAATTAAACTGTAACAGGAAAAGTCACATCTAAAAATGCATATTTGCACAATCGAGCAAACAAATTCTCATCAGACTGATATATTTGAGTGTGCAATCCCAACTTTATAAACTTTACCCCTTTCAACTAAATGTAGCATGACATCAATCTACTATTAGCAATACAAACTCTTGTTCCATTCCTTCCTATGAACATCTGCAGCAGTATCCATGTTATCTTTGTGCAGACACATGTATGTACATTTTCAGCTGAAACAAAGAAGCTTTATTTCTTCTACATGGAATTTGCTTCATGGCTTCATAAGATTTTTTTTATGACCAGCTCACCATCTAGAGAACTAATTATGGAAACAATGACAAGCCCCATGCCAATGGCAATTTTGGCCAACAAGGAACTGGCAGTAAAGCTAAATTGTAAATTACCCAGTATACAGATATATTTTAAGCTTGTGCAGCAGGGGAAGCAAGATTTTGCTGAGTTAAGAAGTATCTGCACTGAAAGAGGATAATGTAGTTTTTAACATAGTAAAATGCATTGAGCTCTAAACAACAGATTATATGCATGCACAAAGATGTATATTTTACATGGTACTGAAATTAAAATAGGAAAAGCTTCATTCCAGAGTGTTATCTTCCTACTTTGAAAGTGACAAGGAGTTAATATTGCATCATAGCCTGATCAAATCAAATGGCAAGGCTCTTTGTTCTCGGCATGGAATATGACTACCACCAAGTTTCCATCTTTTAAAAATCGAGTACATTTAGTTACCTACTTCCCTTCTTTGGAACAGATGCCCCATCTTTGGACTTTCCACCTGTCATTGTTGAATGAATAAAAAAGCCCATCTTCTTATTAATGTGCTCATGTAATTAAAAAAAATATTGATGCATCCATTGCGAGAAACTAAAAGGTAAAGCTGAAAGAAAATCAACGAGTGAGATCATCACTGCATAACACCAACCTTCTGAATCGGCCTTCAGCTTCTCATTCGGATCCATAACTCCTCCTCTGACAAAAGCCTTCGAGCCAGGAGTGCCGTCGGCCTTAAAAGACTCTACAAACTCGGCATACACACGAGCAGCTTCATCCTCCTCCCTCTTTAAATCCACCATTCGAAATTTCAAATATATATATATATATATATATTCATCAAATTGCTCAGCCCAGAGTTCAAAATCTAGAAAACAGAAGGAACCGAGATTTTCTTACCTTCTTCCTGGCCTCTTCGGCTTCCCTGTGTCTGTGGAAAGGGATCTTCTTCTGGGACGATCCCATCCTCTCAAAAAATACTAGAACCTACGAAGCAAAAGCAAGAAACATATCATAAATCTCAAAAGAAGAATCAAGCTCGGATCTTTATAGCCTCAAAACTGAGGGAAAAGACATCGCATTATAAGCCACCAGCGAATTTTAGCGTTTCCGGTTATATCCGTGAGCTCAGTACGATCAAGAAAAGAAAGCAAAAAGGAACACTGCCTAGGAAAGAATCCAGCGTAATCGAGAAACTGAAGTAAACCCTAGAAGATCGGATAGAGAGACCAACGTACCACAGGGAATGATCCGGGTTCCGATCGGTGCGAAGAGATCTAGGGTTTCTCCAGCGCGCGCGATGGGAACAGCACATTGGCAAGGAGAGAACGAAGAGTGCGTTTGGTCGTTTTTTTTTTTTCCGATATGAATGAACATGGGCACTTCCCGGGCCGGGCCGGGCCGGATATTATAAAGCCCAAGCCCAAACCTGGCCCAAGGAAACTCAAGCTGGACGGGCTTGATCCCACCAACTAGCTGGGGCATCGAAGGGAGTGAGATAGACAATGAGGAGGAGGTTGAGAGGAAGAGGCCGATCAGGAGAGGAAAAGAGAGCGAGGGAGATGGAAGAGCTGGCCTACCGCAAGTGGAAGAGGGGTGGGGAGTCCAAAACCATGGTAAGATATTCAATCATGCAATGGCAAGTTTTTTGTTCAAACATGAGGAGTTACATGGGCAAGACCCTAAAATATGGTCACCATTAAAAATACCAACTCACCTTCCTATTTGTGAAAGATCGAAAGCATGCCCGTCCGAGCCCACGATCACCACTCGAGATAGGATATTGATGACTACATAGCTAGCAGAGATGGCTGGAGGATGCTGATGATGGGGTCGGATGCGATGTGGAAATGAAAATCTGAGGCATCGATGAAATAAAGTCGCTGTCATCGTGCTCAGCCATAGATCGACGACGACCTCTGCCACCTCCGTCGCTATCGCTCTACCCTCAAGATCATCGAGAATGCGGCCATCACCGACCCCTCCTCCTCCTCCGCTGCCGACCCACCCTCCTCCCCCGTCGGTTTCTGATCCCATGATACTCCCTCCTCCCCATCTATCCCAAGCAAAGCCCCCTCCTCCCCCTCTAAGTACACTCGAGTGGAGAATGAGCGCTTCTGGAGCTTTAGTACTAAAATAAGCTGGAAGGGAGGAACACGGCGTCGCTCACTGTCAATCATCGAATCTCAATCAGATCTCGATCAGAAGGTTGAGATCGAAGCAAAAGAAAAGAGAAGGGAAGAGAAAGGAATGAGAAAGATAGAGAGAAGAGAGCAGCGAAGTGCTTCACTAGAGGAGAGAGTGCAAAAAATTTTTTCTTTTTTTTTTTACTCGAGGAAGAGGAGAAGGAGGATGGGCAGAATAGGTAAGGTGGGCTGGCAATGGAATAAGGAACGAGGTGTTAGGGTCCAAGGGCCACACTTACTAGATGCAAAAAGAGAATGAGGAGAATGAGGACATGCATTGGTATTTCTTATCCAAATCCTATTCTCTCCAATTTCTTTTTGTTTCAAAAGTTCAAACTAGAAATATAATATGAAATTTATTTTATCTACTCTATCTAACTAGCACTCAACCCATGTTGGGAGATTTAATTAATAATAATAATAATATTTTACATTAAGATTATTCTGATCTATTAATCTTATGATGAGATCAAAAGGGTCTCTAAAAGTTCTTCTTTCCAAATATGGCCTTCCAAACTAGTGAAAGTTGCTGTATTTGGTATTATTTTTTTATTTTTTATTTAAAAAATATAAAAAATAAAATTTGACACATAGCGTTGTGTGAGATTATCCTATAATCTTATATGTCAATACGGAATGTCATCTCTAATATCCATATATTATTTTATTATTATTATATAAATAGATAGATTTTTTTAATCATACTATTTATATTTTTTTTATTTTAAAAAATATAAAAAATAAAAAAATTTGATACGTGGCATTATGGAAGATTATCCTATAATCTTACATGTCAATACAAAATGTCACCCCCAATACCTATATATTATTTTATTATTATTATATAAATTTATATTTATATTTTTTATTTTTTATTTAAAAAATAAAAAAATACAACTTGATACATTGTGTTACAAGAGATTATCCTATAATCTTACATGTCAACATAGAATATCACCTCTAATATCACTATATTGCTTTACTATTATTACGAAAAAATAAAATAAATAAAATTTGACACATAGTATTGTGATAGATTATCTTATAATCTTACATGTCAACAAAAAATACCACCCCTAATATCCATATATTATTTTGCTATTATTATATAGATTGTACTTTTATTTATTATTTTTTATTTAAAAAATATAAAAAAATAAAACTTGATATGGGGCGTTGCGGGAGATTATCCTATAATCTTATGTGTCAACATGGAATACCATTTTTAATATCCGTATATTACTTTACTATTATTATGTAACTTGACTGATGGCATTGTAGAAGATTATCCTATAATCTTACGTGTCAATACAGAATATCACCCATAATACCCATCTATTGCTTTCCTATTGTTATATAGATAGATAGATTTTTTATCATACTATTTATGTTTTTATTTTTTATTTAAAAAAATATAAAAATAAAAAATATAATTTGATATGTAGCAATTACGGGAGATTATCCTATCATCTTATATGTCAAGATGGAATGCCACCCCTAATATCCATATATTACTTTACTATTATTATATAGATAGATAGATTTTTTTAATCATATCTTTGTATTTTTATTTTTTATTTAAAAAATATAAAAATAAAAAAAATAAAATTTGACACATGATATTGTGAAAGATTATCCTATAATCTTGCATGTCAATATGGAATGTCACCTGTAATATCCATGTATTATTTTACTATTATTATATAGATAATTTGACACGTGACATTGCAAAAGATTATCCTATAATCTTACGTATCAATACAAAATGCTACCTCTAATACTCATGTATTGCTTTACTATTATTATATAAATAAATAAATTTTTTTATCATACTATTTATGTTTTTATTTTTTATTTTAAAAAATATAAAAAAATAAAATAAAATTTGATATGTGGTATTACGGAAGATTATCCTATAATCTTACGTATCAACACAGAATGCTACCCCTAATATTACATGTCAATACGGAATGCCACCTTTAGTACTCGTATATTATTTTACTATTATTATATAGATAGATTTTTTTATCATACTATTTATATTTATATTTTTTATTTAAAAAATATAAAAAATAAAAAAAATAAAACTTGATACGTGATGTTGCGAGAGATTATCCTATAATCTTATGTGTTAACATAGAATATTATCCCTAATACCTCTATATTGGTTTACTATTGTTACGTAACTTGACACATAGCATTACAGAAGATTATTTTAGAATCTTACATATCAATATAGAATATCCCCCTAAAATTCATGTATTGCTTTACTATTATTATATAGATAGATAGATTTTTTATCATACTATTTATATTTTTATTTTTTATTTAAAAAATATATATAAAAAAATTTAATACGTGATATTGTGGGAGATTATCCTATAATCTTACATATCAATACGGAATACCACTCCTAATATCCGTGTATTGCGTTACTATTATTATATAGATAAATAGATTTTTTTATCATACCATGTATGCTTATATTTTTCATTTAAAAAATAAAAAATAAAACTTAACATGTGGCATTGCGGGAGATTATCCTATAATATTATGTGTCAACATGGAATGTCACCCATAATATCCGTATATTGCTTAAAATAAAATTTGACATGTGGCATTACAGAAAATTATCCTATCATCTTACGTGTTAATATGGAATACCACCTCTAATATCCATTAATTATTTTACTATTATTATATAGATAAATAATTTTTTTTATCATATTATTTATACTTTTATTTCTTATTTTAATATATATATATATATATTTGATATGTGGCATTACGGAAGATTATCCTATAATCTAATATATCAACACGAAATATTATCCTTAATATCTATGTATTATTTTATTATTATTATATAGATATACAACATATACGCTTTTATATCAACAGCTTGCTTTGTCGATGTTTCTAAATTTTTTAAGAATGCAATATATCCTATTTTTCCAACTATATCACCTCCATGCTTAGAATCATATTACAACCATGTCATGCCTATAAATTGAATTCTATTCTAATATGAATATCTACAATATATGTCATATGTAGACTTCTTTGACTTTAGAGGCCAGGGTTCAAAGCAACCTTCTTTTATCTCAATGGCATCTTTATATGAAAGTGGAGAGTATAAGAATGCTATAGCTTAATATTTCGAGATAATAGAAAATTCTAACTAATAGGAGATACAGAAATCACTTTCCTATAAGTAAGAGTAACACGGTATATATTTGACCATCCCTAGATCCTATAATAGTGGGAGCTTTATACACCATGCTACCTTTTTTTTTGAACTTATCTCAAAACTCACCAATGTGTATATGTGTTTCCTACGATATTCTATTCTCCTATTTTTTTGGTCAAATGCATCGACATGCATACTCCACTACATTATGCTTGAAACTAAAGATATAAAATAATTATAAAAAAAATCACTAATATAACATAAATATTTAAAAATAATTATACATTTATCAAGCTAGGTCAGACTCGAGATAAAATTTGCCAAGCCTAAGTTGGCTTAATTTTAAATTGGGTAGCTTGAGTTTATTCCATCAAGTCGAAAACCTCATTCCAAATCTAATAAGAATTAAGCTCGATAAAATCCAAGTTCAATTGGCTAGGTGGGATTTTTTTCAATGCATAAATATTTATACCACAAATAGACCGATGATGTGATCCATCAAAAGGGGAAATTGACTGATGGTGCAAGTTGAAATACTCAACAATAAAGATATAGGTTGATATACCAAGAGTACAAGTCAAGTAATTCATGTACAAACTGAAAGGGATAGGAGTTATTAGCCTAAGGTAAGACAATTAATGAGGGGAGTCCAAGAATGATTGTTTGTCAGCAGATGTCACTATCCATGATGTGGAAAGAGTACATACACTATCTAAAAGTGAGAAGGACAGTAGCACTCCCACCATACATGACCATTAGCATATAATGACAAGTATATATACCAAACCCAAGTAATGGCATCCAAATATAGTAGCATTGACTCATGTAATATATAACAGTAAGGATAATTATTCAAAATAGTGGTATCCATCTTTCCACTACCATGATATGAAATGTGGGTTAGAAATATCTACTATATATAGTAATGGTAAGCTATGTAGCACATAATAAAAAAAATAAGTATCCAAAATGAGTAATGATAACCATCTTATTAATTAAGAGAGGCCACTTATAAATATCAGATTGTAACATTGAAGATGGACCTTTCAACCTTCGACTCATTAATGAAATTAATTTACCTTTATCTTTACTTTATCTTTAAATTTTTCACTCTTAGTTTACCAGTGAGACTCTAGTTACCTTTAGGAGTAGCAATAGACTACTTTAATCATAGTTCTAACTACATCCTATCCCATCATATCCTATTCATCTTCTTCCAAATGGACAATATGATGGTAGTGAAAGTTCTTAAATGTTAAGGTATTTAGACCAATATTACTTTTGTTATCATCCATTCATGATCTCATTTGTGGCTATCCAATATCGTTGGCATGCTTACACATTTACTTTTAACCCAAAGACTTGTTACAAGCTTTCTGACATATCCATCTCTAGGTGGAAAGGCAAGCTTTGCCAACAAATCTCTTTGACACATATAGTGAGATTTGTTAGCCAACAAGTTTTCTTTGGCATATCTGGTAGAATGGTTACATAGCTACCATCATGCAGCTATAGAAACAGATCAATAAAATAGTTGTGAGTAAAGTAGCCACTATGCTAAGATCACTAATAGAATGTCATACTTCATCTTCGATTTTAATGGCGGAACAAATTGAGAGACTAGTTCTATTATAGAAAACCGACATTATAAGCCATATTATATTTTAGTGTACATTATTTTGATATATATTATGATGAAATTAACCAATTTTATCTCTATCATGGATAAATTAGCTCATCAATTATTACATCACAAGAACATAAAGGTTGACAAGATATCTAATTATTGAGTTTTAGCCTATCAGAAGAAAGTGGTCAAATCTTATCTTGTGGAGCCCTCGAAATCTATAAACTAAGGCAATGACAAAGAGATCCTACAAGTAGATGTAGGTGTATGACAAATCGAGTAAATAATTAATGATACTTTGATCAATAGTAGGCAATATTCAAGCTCGAGATGAGCTTCAACCATCATGATCTGCAAATAGTTGTTAAGAGAACTATTGATCAAATCATGCCAACACCAATCCCTTTTGCCATAGTCGGACATCTCCAAGTGATAATATATGGAGGGCAATAGTCCAACCAACTTGCAGTATAGTCTAACTTTATTGTAAGAATTGGGTGCAACCACCTATAAGGGTGCCACCACCTCCTCTTCATCAGCAAACATGCATGCTAAAATCTAGATATCGAGGGACATCAACTATATTATTAGGCATCTTTCTCTCCAAATTGACTGTATTCACCATACCCATATATTTAGAGATAAAAATAATGATGGATATCACATTTAAGCATCGCCACCACTAAATCCTCCATGGCCTATACTTGTTGCTTAAGTTCATTTTTCTTAAGAGATGAACCTATCAACCACCTTAGTAAAGAAAATGATGGGCCTACAAGATCTCGATTAGTATTTCTTTAAAATTAGCCAAATTGGATAACTGTCAAATCCAAAATTAAGCTGATGGATGTGGTACCAGATACATCCCATCATCCTTCTTATCGCAGGCTGGAAGTGGACCAGGCCACACCCCTACTCAAGCCCAGCCCAAAATTTTTTTTGGGCTTCAAGCCAAGCTTAGGCTTGAAAGTTTTTAAAAAACTCAAATCTAAGTCGAGCCCAAGCTCGATACAAACTCGATTGAGCTAGTTCAATTAAAATTTTAACCATACCATCTCTTTTTTCTCTCTTAAAAAATTTTAAAAAAAAGCCTCTGAGCCCCTAATCCTAACCCATCTGGCCATCTCTCTTCCCAAGGCTACCATCGCCTCATTCTCCAACCCTTGCTTTGGTGTGCTCTCCCTGATAGATGACTTCATTCGAGCCTATCAATTCTCCGACAACGGCAATGACGACAGTCGGTGGTGAAGTTGGAGGATAGTAAGATTGAAGTAGTTACGTTCGTAGGGTGGCAAAGTCGGAGGACTCATCGATTATACATTGTAGCAGACCACTGACGAGGCGTAAGCCTTCTTCCGACGGATGAGGTGGGGGGGGCAATCCCAATCTTTTGGAACTTCTTGAAGATGAGGTGAGGACGGATGGTGGTGGTGCCGATGCCATCGTCCGCTCCCATTAAAGAAGATTGAGGAATGAAGAGGAGGCCGATGCCATTGCTCGCTCCATCATCTCAAGCCCTTAAGCCCTCTTTCAATGATTTGATAAGAGTAGAGTGGAAGAGTCGAGGTAAAGAAGGGCTTCATCTAGATGAGACGAGGAGGAGCCGAGCAGAATTAAATAGACTTGGGTCTAGATGTTAATCGGGCTTATATTCAGGCTGTGGAGGGGTTAGACTTGAGCTGGGCTCTGCTTGGCCAAAGATATATCCGAGCTCGGGCTAAAAGACAAGTGGGCCCTATAATTAGATCCAAACCTGATCTGAACTATTTCGAATCTAGTCCAAAGCTCGATCCAAAGTTAAGTCAATGCAATGAGCCTAAGACTAGCCCGAGCTTAGTTCCAGTCCTATTCTTATCATCGATTAATGAGATATAGGAGGTATTGTTTACACTATATCCAAATAGATATATGATCCTACAAAAAGGAGGAATAGACTGATAGTGCAAATCAAAACACCAAATAATAAAAATACAAGTCCATGAACTAGAGATACATGTCAATACTTTATGCATAGACCAAAAGGATGTGAGTTATGCACCTAAGGTGAGATAGTTAATGAAAGAAGTTCATGAATGGTAGTTACATAGCAAGTGTTGTTACATATAACATGAAAAGGACACACCCATTACCCAAAAAGTGAGAAGAGTAGTAACATTCCAACATATATATGGCAATAATAAACCATGTGGCACACAGTGATAAGTACATATATAGTCAAAATCAAGTAGCGACATCCATAGATGATAGTAGTATAGCCTATGTGGCATATAATAGTAAGGACAAATATTCAAAGAATTGGTACCCATCTTTTCACTACCATAATATAAGAGATGGGGCAGCACTACTTATCATGCATGGCAATAACAAGCCACATAATATATAATAGTATGGACAAGTATCTAAGATGAGTAGTGACACCCATCTCATTAGTTAAGAGGAGCTATTTATAAATATCAGATTGTAATATTGAACTGGACCTTTCCATCTTTTAACTCATCA
Source organism: Elaeis guineensis (assembly GCF_000442705.2). Taxonomy (NCBI): domain Eukaryota; kingdom Viridiplantae; phylum Streptophyta; class Magnoliopsida; order Arecales; family Arecaceae; genus Elaeis; species Elaeis guineensis. The sequence goes on along the minus strand of NC_025997.2, from coordinate 105,940,146 downwards.
ATGAAATTAATTTATCTTTATCTTTACTTTATCTTTAAATTTCTCTCTCTTAGTTTACTAATAGGGCTTTAATTTATGCTTAAAAGTAGTAATAGCATACTATAATCATAGTTCTGGCTATATCCTATCCTAACCTATCCATCTTAATTTTCTAAACAAATGGTGTGATAACGGTACAAGTCTTTAAAGGTTAACGCACATGAACTCACACTACTCCGATGACCACACTTTTATGATTCTATTTCTATCTAACTAATGCTAGTGGCATGCGTGTGCATCTTTCTCTAACCTAGAGATTTGTTATAAGCTTTCTGACATATTCAACTTTAAGCGAAAAAAAAAGCTCTATAAACAAATCTCTTTAGCAAATCTAGTGAGATCTATTAGCCAACAATTGGTCTATATAGATATAAACTATAACATATTCCTAAAATATATTGTAGCTAGTGGGTAGATTTTTTAATATTAATAATTATACTAATTTTTTGGTAAAATCTTGTTAAAATTGATATTTTCTCCAATAGTTTCTATTTTGTTGTTGTTTATATAGTGGTCCGATCGCTTTATGGCTCTGATTTTTGTTTGGCCACATAAACCATGGCTCTTATAGATAAGAAAAAATAACATATGTGACATGGCATACATGCTTTGTAGAAGTTTTCATGATGTTCATCTTATAGACACTTCTAAGCATCCTCTTTGAAGCATTATAGTAAAAAATGAATAAAAATTTAGCACTTAAATTGGCCTTTTAATTTTGTTGGACTTTTAATCATATTAACCATCTTCTATATTGAAATTTAACTTCAAATTGGATAACATAGAACCTCCCTCCATATTCCCTCTTTAACCTAACTCCAATACCAATTGATCAATTTTGGCTTACTTGAACAATATTTCTCGCAATTTTTAATTTCACTCAAACCAACAAATCTGATCCACACAATTTAATCATTTAGAAATCAAAATCCAACTTTCAAATTGCCCTTCAATTCTTCCTTCTATCCACTTCAATATATTAGTGATTCATGAGTCCCTTTTCACTTATGTACTCTTAATTTGATTAAAAAAATACAAGTTGATTGAATCCATAGCATATGAATCTCACTTTAAAAAATTACATAATTTTTGGACATTTACTCTTATAAATTAAATTATTCCAAAAAACACCAAAAATCTACATGATGATATCTAAAAATAGAAAAAAAGTAAGAATATCAAATACATATGATACTTTCTAACTAACTTTTCCTCTCGAATAATTGGAAGAAAAAAATTTCTAGCCATTAGGTCTAGAAGAGAGCATTTAAATCATCAAAGAGCAAAATGTAAATCTTTGATCCATATTTTTCTTAAGCTAATTAAATCGTGCCACATGGCATCATCTCAACACTTTTCTAACTTCAAAAATACAAAATTCACCCATTGATTCTCTCATTATTCATCTATAAATAGCTCTAAGTGAAAAGAATTAGATCTTGTCCTGACTCTCTTGATCCCTTCTAACCCCTTGATTCCTTTTTCTCTCCCATTCTATTTCCTCTCTTTAGCTTCTTAGCTTAGGTTTTTTAGCTCTTCCCCCCCTTTTTCCTCTTTTTTCCTTCCACATCCCTAATTAGCTTAGATCACGAACCCTCAAGTCCAATGAGCAATCTCTTACTTCAAATCCAAGAGGACTTAAAAGTTAAGAGAAGCTTAAGTTAAGGGATTATCTGTTGGGAATAGTGTCCCAAAGCCAATCGTCAGTCTGTTGACGGTTGTGCTTATTCTTGTATTAGTATATGAATTATAAATAAATAAAAATTATTTTGATATTTTCATCATAAATTATTTTATCTTCTAATGAACTCCTGTGTTGTGGTGAAGTCCTTAGGACTATTTAGACTCGATAAAGGAGGATTTATCGTTTAGTCCTTAAACCTGTTCGCGACCAAATGATACGTTGTTACCAAGGACGACAATGTTTATCAAGCATAGGTCGTTGTATGCCATATAGATTGGTTGTCCTCTTAACCAAAGAGTGTGGGACACTGGTATGGCATACAGGTGAGATGTAAGGGTACATTTGTACTGAACGTGACCGACTCCGGAGCTATTTCTGCTGTCAAGATTTGCTCCGATGGGATATGGGTATAACTGTCCCTCCGACCTGAGACCGCCACGGTGACTTGCAAGCAACTCATTGCACTTAGGCACTGGACTACCTGAATTTCTAATTCAGTGACGGAAGGCTGCTAGGTGTAGTCAAGTACTTGACTTGTCGGTACATGTATCAAGATGGGATTGACCACTCTAGTTCAGGAGCTATGTACAGTCGTATTTTAATTTAGCAAAACCTTGACCAGGATAGTCCTAGTGAGGAGTCACAGGACTGTTTGAATTGAGCACGATTCGGATGATCTAATCAGGGTTGACAGTTTAACCCTGAGTCATCCTATACACAGGGATCAAAAGGGATGAATTATACAGTAACCATATTCACGTAGGTTCTGAATGTTACAATTACAACTATTCGATCTATCCGAATGTCGGGTACCATTGCTAGATGGTCACTTCGATTAGTACAGGAATTGGTTCCTGTGCTACCGGCTTAGGTTCGAACCTGCGGGGTGACACATATTAGAGGTTCCTATCTGATGGCTGATGAAGAGTTCTACATGTCTGAAACTCTATGATCGAGAATCAAGATTCTCTGATCATGAGTCCCATATATTTTGGGTACCGGGGTCAAGAGTCCCACTGGTTTGAGACTTTTCGATCAAGATTTCATATCGATGGACTTTGATACCCGATTGCCCATCAGATTTGGACTCAGTATTTATGAGAGGTTTAATTAATGATTTGATCGTTATTAACTCAATTTAATTGAGTAATTATTTTTAGATCAAGTCAAATTGAATTGGATTCAATTGGGTTTGACCCGATTAGGTTAAGTGTTGACCTAATCGCTAAGGTATTTTGATCCCTGATCTGATCAGGGGTTGGACTTAGTCAATTTCTGATTTGATTAGGATTTTATTGAGTCTAAATAAGTCTAATTAAGTTAGATTTAACTTAGTCTAATTGCACTTAACCTATTTTGATTAGGTTGGTTCAATTATGATCAAACCACCTTTTGAATTCAACACCCTGCGCCACCTCACTTCTTTGCGCCCATTTGAATTCACGAGAAGCAACTTCTCGTAAATTTTCTCTCACACAGAAGGCATCCCACGCCCATATTTGTGCGCCATATGGGTGGATAAAGATGGTTGGTTGGCCATTCAAATTCAAACTTCTACAGTAAACAATTTACTGTTATGTGTTCAGAACACATTGTCTTCGTGCAGGTAGTCGATCGCTGTAATCTGATCATCGTCTGAAAGATCTGATCATTGCAACACAGTCACACAGTATGTCTGACCTCCACGGATCATCCACATGAAGCTCCCGATCTGATCGGCTCCTCACGAATGCTAGTTCGTTGTAGAGCCTTTTCGACGGTCGATGCTGATCGAACTCCTTCGATCGATGTCTGCCGACTCCTCGAATATTTTAGATCATCAGCAAAGATGGTAGAGAGGTTGATGAAGCTCTTCCTGAAGTTTGGTGGGCTCACGATACTCGTAGCTCATCTTCTCACTTTTCGAACCCCAGGCTTAACATGTGTTTACCCTACATCAAGTTCTAAAATATGATATATATTTGCATGTGCAGATTAAGTTGTAATCTAATAGTTTAAATTTATAATTTAAAATTTAAAATTTAAAATTTAAAATTTAAAATATATTCAAAATTCAAAATTCAAAAATTTGAAATTCAGAAATTGAATTTTGAATTTTGAAATTCAAAATTCAAAATTCAAAAATTTAAAATTTGAAATTTGGTTAAAATTTCAAATTTGAAATTCAAAATTTAAAATTTAAAATTTGAAATTCAAAAATTTGAAATTTGTTTGAAATTTGAAATTCAAAATTTAAAATTTAAAATTTAAAATTTAAAATTTAAAATTTGAAATTTAAATTTCAAAATTGGTATATTTAGATATACTTGATCCAAGTAGCAAGTAATCTAATTGGGTTGGTTGTCATGGTCGTCTGATTTATGTCACAAATTGACATAAAAAGTATCAATTAATATCTAAATTATCTAACTTTATTAAGAAATTGATACTTGTTATTATATTTTGCAGAAGAAGAGATCATCAATAGAAAGAACAAGGAAAGAGAATTCCAACGGTGTAAATTTTATGCAAAACGGAGTTAAATTGACCCAGGAATTGAAGAATGAAGAAAGAAGACTCAATTGGGTCAAACCCGAATCAAATCAGATCAAAATTGGTCAAAAATCAACTGATTTGGTGATCTGGTTAGCCGCCTGGTCCACAGCAACAGGCGCATGGATCATGGACCCATCGGCGCACTATAAACCCCCCTAACAACCCTCTAAAACCTCTTAGTCCCACATCTAAAGTTTTGAAAACCTTATAACCCCCAAATGCCTATAAAAAGCCCCCAAAGACCCTTGTTTTATGTATTCTTCCTTCCGATCAAGCTTGTAACCCTAGATAGTGGGATTTTTAGCTCTCTTCTCAAGCCTCGAGCTTTAAAGTTTTTCTAATAATTTTTTTTTTATATATAAAATCTTATTTTTATGCAATTTCATCTCTTTACATTATGCAATTTATTTTTCTTGCAATTAGGATAGTTTAATTTATGCAATTTAAATTTTATGCAATTAGGTTAGTTTAAATTATGCAGTTTAAATTTATGCAATTAGGATAGTTTATTTTCTGCATTTAAATTTTGCAAGTAGATTTAGATCATGTCTAGCTAAGCATCCCTTCTAGGGTTTGCGATGAAGCTAGATCATGAGTAGGGATTTTACATAGGGTTCTTTCTTTTTCTTAGGGTTTCTTTTTCTTCCTCTTTTACCAAGAATTTTTGATGAACTACAGTTAGGTCAGAGTCCCTTCATAGTTCATGCTTGATTCAGTGCATAGGAGGAGAAAATCCTAAGGGATCCTAGTTACTACTCCCCTGTAAAGAATCTTGATGGGTTATCGTTGGGCCTTAGTCCCTTCATAATCTATGCTTGGGAAAGACAAGAGGAGTAGTTGTTAGGATCAATAAGAAAAATTCTAGGTAGAATTCCCTAATCTAGATCTAGTGGATTCAAAAACCCTAGATCCTTAGTCTTATTGTCTTTAGCAAACAACTTTCGACTTTCGATTTTTGTTAAAGCTCGCTTGAGCATAGATTTGAAAATCATTTTTAAACCAAGTCTCTGTGGGATCGACCCGTACTCGCTGGTCATGCTACTCTGCACACCGTGCGCTTGCGGTTTAATTTACAAATTTTAAGATTTGCACATCAAGTTTTTGGCGCCGTTGCCGGGGATTTGGCATTTTAAATTGTTTTCAAATATTTGTTCTTCGTGCTTTATAACTCTCTTTCTTTTTCCTTTAGGTTTCTATATTTAGTTGGTGATTACTGAAAAACTCAGGTACGCTTCTAATTTCTCTTTTATTATTTTTAGTTAATTACTTTTCCTTTAGACCTAATCATTTGAATTTACTTAATCATAAAAAAAAAATATATATAAAACAAAACAAAAGACATTTCATAATCGTGAAGTAAAATATCAAAATAAAAAAAATTCTAAATTAAAATCTTTTACATTCTTGATCATCTTGTTTATTTGCATTTGTATTTTCATAATTAATCTAAGAGCATCAACCCATTAACAAGATAAGGTGGGGATTTCATTATCCTTCCTTAGCCCAAAAACCATCTCCATCATATTGCATTACCTAGACCTTTAATCTTAAAATCAATTAGACGTCAACCTTAAGGAATTCGAGCTCAATAGGACAAGGAACCCTAAGAGTTCTACCAAGTTTGAGTTGTTTGATTAGTTGGTGTCTAGGCAAGTCCCTGAGGGTGGTTTGTTAAATTGGTTCAGTTGCTGGCCTGGCCAACTCGTTTGGTGTCTAGAAAGGCAACGATGAGTGAACCTCCCACCTCTTATACTTACCTGGCTAACTAGTTGATCAATCTCCACTTGGAAGGCTTGAAGGGTCATCTTGGAACAAGTTAGGAGCTGTCTAGATTTAGGTTAACCCTAGGATAGATTGAGTTTAATTTATTGTTTCACTTGTTTGAAAAAAAAAAAAATTGTATAAACATCGAGAACCGTACACCTCGTGTGTGGAGAAGAGTGTCGGGTCGTCTAGTTAGAATTGAGTCAATTCCTGTTGTTCCAATGGCTGAACCAATCCAACCCATGACCCTTAAGGATTTGTGTTATCCAGTTGGCTCCATCCAACCATCTTGTATCAGGTTGCCACAACCCACAGCTAACAATTTTGAAATCAAACCTCAAATCATAAATATACTTCCAAAATTCACAGGATTAGAGGATGCTTATATATTTATTAGAGAATTTGAGGAGGTATGTGCAACCATGAAACTGTAATTAACAGAGGATGAGGTCAAACTTAGATTAATCAACTTTGCCCTTAAGGACAACGCTAAGAAGTGGCTTTATAGTCTGCCAAACTATTCTGTCACTACCTGGGAGGGCTTTGTGAGAATATTTTTAAAAAAGTATTTTCTCCATCATAAAACAGCTAGGATTAGGAATGAAATAAATCAATTTTACCAACTAGCTGGTGAATCATTTTGGAAGTACTTTGATCGTTTCAAGAATCTTTTGACCCAATGCCCACACCATGGAATAGAAACTTGGAGACTATGCCAGATCATCTATGAGGGGTTAGATTCAAACTCAAGAATCATGCTAGAGTCCATGTGCCAAGGTCAATTTATGGACAAAGAAACTACTGAAGCTTGGCAATTCTTAGAAGACCTAGCCGAGAAAAATTTACAGTGGGAAACAACTAGGGAACCTGATAAAGCTACACCTTCAAGAGGAGGAATGCATCAAATTCAACCAACCCTAGCATCAGAGGCCAAGATTGCAACCTTAACACGTAGATTGGAAGCCTTAGAATTACAGAGACCAGCCAATGTAGAAAAAATCAAATATCTGCACCCATGTGTAAAGGGTGCAATGCACCAGACCATGTCTTAGAAGAATGTTCCTACTCGAATGAGTGTGCACAGGTGAATGCCACCTATCAAGGACCATTGAACAATCCTTATGCACCCACATATAACCCAGGTTGGAGGAATCACCCGAATTTCTCATGGTCCCAGAATCTTAATGTAGGCAATCCAAATTTCAATCAGTAAAATCTAAGGTCCAACCTAGTAATGAACAACCCGCCAGGCTTCCATGATAATGACAAGAAAATTACCTCTTTAGAGAAAAGCCTAGAAGCTATGATGAAGACACATACCAGCTTTATGCAAACCACGGGTCAACTCATAAATAATAACACCCAAGCTATAGCCCGTCTGGAAATGCAAGTAAGTCAGCTGGCTTCGACCATTAGTGAACGAGAACATGGTAGGTTACCTAGCCAACCTGAGCCAAATCCTAGGAACCAAAATGGTCCACGACCCCAACAAGGAAACCAAGTTAATGGTGTAAATGCCATTCATACCTTAAGATCAGGAAAACAAATAGACAATAAGGTAGTTGCACTTGATGATATAGATGACTCATCTGCCGAGTCACCTTCTAAAACTACTACCTTTCAACCTCAAGCACCAGAAACTGAAAATTCACCTAGTCCAGTACTTAAAAGTCCTAGAGCTCCTTTTCCAAACAGACTGAAATCCAATAAATCTGAACATTTAGACAAAATTTTAGAGGTATTTAAACAAGTCCAAGTTAATATTCCTCTTTTAGATATAATCCATCAGGTTCCAACTTATGCCAAATTTTTAAAAGATCTCTGCACTAGGAAAAGGACCACTAATGTACCAAAGAAAGCATTTTTGGCTGCAAGTGTCAGTTCATACCTATCTAGCCATATGCCAATTAAATATAAGGACCCTGGAGCTCCAACAATTTCTTATGTTATTGGAGAAACCAATATAAAAAAGCCTTGCTAGATCTAGGAGCTAGTGTGAATATCCTTCCATATTCGGTGTATGAACAACTAGGATTAGAAAAACTTCAACCTACTGGGATCACATTACAGTTAGCCGATAGATCTCTCAGGATCCCTAAGGGAATGGTCGAGGATGTTCTGATAAAGGTTGAAAATTTTATTTTTCCTGTAGATTTTATTGTTTTAGAGACTGAGCCAGTTGCAAATCCTAAAGGACATATACCTGTCATTTTAGGAAGACCATTCTTAGCTACGGCCAATGCTGAAATTAATTTTCGAAATGGTCTAATGAAGTTATCCTTTGGAAATATGACCATTGAGCTTAATGTTTTTAACTTAGAACAGGAATCCTCTTCTCATGCTGATGTCAATGTAGTCCAAGATGGTATTTATGAATCCATTGACATTAGTGATGATGAAGTCGACCTAGAGTCTAACCCTTGGTTAATCCATGAGTCTGAGGATGTCAATGAAATACTTAAAAAAAATCAGATTAATCAGGAATCGACACTTCCTACTGAACCAATCATTGAGATGGTGAACTCATCACCTAAACCATCGATAGAGGAAGCACCCATTTTAGAACTGAAGCCCCTCCCAGAACATCTCAAGTATGCATATCTAGGACCCAAAGAGACTTTGCCTGTATTATTGCATCAGACCTAGATCCCAAGCAAGAGGAGGAGTTATTGTCAGTTCTAAAAGCAAATCAAGAGGCAATAGGTTGGACCATAGCAGATATCAAAAGAATAAGCCCTTCTATATTTCAACATAGAATATACTTAGAGGAAGAGGCTAAACCAACAAGAGAAGCCCAAAGAAGGCTTAATCCAGTTACGAAGGATGTAGTTAAAAAGGAGATTCTGAAACTCCTAGATAGTGGAATAATTTATCCTATTTCTGATAGCTCTTGGGTAAGCCCAGTTCAAGTAGTACCCAAGAAATCTAGGGTAACAGTGGTCCAAAATGATGCAAACAAACTTATCCCAACTAGGACCCAAACGGGATGGAGGGTCTGTATAGACTATAGAAAGTTGAATGCTGCGACAAGGAAAGATCACTTTCCTTTGTCATTTATTGATCAAATATTGGAAAGACTAGCCGGACAAGAGTTTTATTGTTTTCTTGATGGATACTCCGGTTACAACCAGATCTCCATAGCCGCTGAAGATCAAGAAAAGACTACATTCACCTGTCCATTTAGTACTTTTGCCTATAGACGAATGCCCTTTGGACTATGTAATGCACCGGCAACCTTCCAGAGATGCATGATCAGCATGTTTTCAGATATGATAGAACGATTTCTAGAAATTTTTATGGATGACTTTTCTATTTTTGGCCTAACCTTCTCCGAGTGTCTGAATCACCTGCAATTAGTTCTAGAACGATGTAAGGAGAAGCACCTAGTTCTCAACTGGGAAAAATATCAGTTTATGGTCAAACAGGGAATAGTTCTTGGCCATGTCATTTCTAAAAAGGGGATTGAAGTGGACAAGGCCAAAATAGATCTAATTGCAAGTCTTCCACCACCTAAATCTGTGAAAGAAATACGTTCATTTTTAGGTCATGCTGGATTCTATAGAAGGTTTATTGCCAACTTTAGCAAAGTAGCACGTCCACTGACTAATCTTTTGGCAAAAGATACCAAATTTGAATTTACTCATGAGTGCTTGGAATCCTTTGAATTTCTAAAAAATGCACTTGTATCAGCTCCAATCATTCATCCTCCTGTCTGGTCTGAACCATTTGAATTAATGTGTGATGCGTCCGATCATGTTGTGGGCGCAATCTTAGGTCAACGAATAAATAAGCTGCCTAGAGTGATATATTATGCAAGTAAAACCTTAAATGATGCGCAGCTTAACTACACCATAACTGAGAAGGAGTTTCTTGCCGTTGTCTTTGCTTTAGAAAAATTTAGATCTTATTTGGTTGGGACCCACACCATTGTTTACACCGATCACTCAGCCATTAGACATCTCCTAGTAAAGAAGGATGCCAAGGCACGCTTAATCAGATGGATTTTGCTCCTTCAAGAATTTGACCTAGAAATTAGGGACAAGAAAGGCACTGAGAACGTTGTAGCAGATCATTTGTCCCGAATTCCAGTCGCACCATCTAATGAACCACCCATCAATGAATCTTTCCCAGATGAGCAACTCATGTCTGTGTCTACTGAACCTTGGTTTGCTGATATTGTAAATTATTTAGCCATAGGTAAGATACCTTCTCATTGGACTAAGCAGGATAAATATAAATTCTTTGCCCAAGTGAAGTATTTCATTTGGGATGATCCTTATCTTTTTAAACAATGTCCTGATCAAATTATTAGAAGGTGTATCCCAGATAACGAAGTTATGAATATTTTATCTTTTTGTCATGATCAAGCATGTGGGGGTCACTTCGCGTCTAAGAAAACTGCTGCTAAGGTTCTCCAATGTGGTTTTTATTGGCCCAATTTGTTTAAGGATGCTCATGAATATAGTAAAAGTTGTGCTCAATGTCAGAAAATGGGTCGAATCACCAAGCGACACATGATGCCACTCAACCCAATCTTGGTAGTTGAAGTTTTTGATGTTTGGGGGATCGATTTCATGGGACCATTTCCAAATTCCTTTGGAAATGAATATATTCTAGTAGCAGTTGATTATGTTTCAAAGTGGGTAGAAGCAATTGCATGTAGAACACCCGATAGCAAAATGGTCATTAAGTTTCTTAAAGAAAATATTCTCTCCCGTTTCGGTATTCCTAGGGCAATCATTAGTGATCGAGGAACCCATTTTTGTAACCGACCTTTTGCAACATTGATGAAAAAGTATAATGTCACCCACAAATTAGCCACACCATATCTTTCTCAAACTAGTGGGCAAGTTGAAGTGTCAAACCGACAAATCAAACAGATCCTGAAAAAAACTGTTAGTGCCAATAGAAAGGATTGGTCTTTGAAATTAATTGATGCACTTTGGGCATACCGAACCGCTTTCAAGACCAATCTAGGAATGTCTCCTTATAGGATTGTGTTTGGTAAACCATGTCACTTGCCTATTGAGATAGAACACAAAGCCATGTGGGCCATCAAACAACTAAATACAAATTTGAACGACGCTGGAAACCATAGAAAGCTTCAATTGAATGAATTAGAAGAACTTAGAAATGAAGCCTATGAAAATGCAAGGATATACAAGGAACGAACCAAAGCATTTCATGATCAATCAATTATAAGAAAAACTTTCAATATCGGATAAAAGGTGCTCTTATATAACTCTAGATTACATCTGTTTCCAGGAAAGCTTAGGTCTAGATGGACAGGACCATTTTTAGTAAAGGAAGTCTTTTCACACGGAGCTGTTGAGATTGAAAACCCAAGTAATGGTGTTATCTTTAAAGTTAATGGTCAACGATTAAAACCATTCTTGAAATTACTTGTCAAGACTGTTGAAGATGCCATGGTTCTTTATGAACCAACTTATTCTGATTAAGTTGCTTCGAGGTTTGGTCTGGCTGAAGACATAAAACTTAGCGCTTCTGAGAGGCAACCCAGCTTATTTAATTTCTAATACTTTCTTTGTTTTCAGTTTGCTTAGGACAAATAAATTAGATAAACTCCATTGGGGACAATGTAGGTCAAGTTGAGGGGAGAGCTTGAACAAAATCAGGTGTTATCATTTCCTTTTTCTTCCACTATGAGTTATTTCTTGCATTTAATATATTATGTAAAAAAATAAAAAATAAAAATATATATATATTTATATATGAAATAAATTAATCTATAAAAGAAATAAGAGTAAGTTAGAAAGTATTTGCTAATGTAGTGAGTCACGGAGAAGATTAGCTGGTTAGACTCTTGGTGGCTTAGGTCATTTAAAGACTATTAGCACTTCCAATTGCACATGCACACTAACAAGGTAAAATAGGTGTTAATTGTAAGGCCAATTAAGGATTTGAGTATTATTTAAATTAGATAATTTTCTCTACACCCCAATTGAAGAATTTGAATTTAAGGAAAGAGCTACCTGCCTGAAATAAAATGCAAAACACAGAGTAAATATGGATTGCCCTAAGCCTAGTAACCGGATCTCTTCACCTAAGTCAAGTGTTGAGATTCGCGTCAAATGGTGGTGGGAAGACCAGGATGCTCAGCAAAAAAAAAAAAAAAAAAAAAAAAAATAGTGTGAAAGCTACCTTAGTTCTTTGTTTAATCTGGGGTGTATAGAAAATTAATCGAACTAAGTTATGAAAAATGATACAATTGGCCTGTACAAGTTAATACTGAAATACTAAGTTAGTTATCACTCACACAAGTACTATAAAACTTTAAGTGTACTCTAAGAAAGCTTCTAAGTAGACTGACTACCGATTCTAATTCGAAGCTCATTACGTAGTAATACTAGAAAACTTCTTGAATTTCGATCTTAAATTAATTTGCAAAGGAAGGATCTTTTTGGAATATGATCTTATTTTGGTACATTGCTAAGGGACTAGCAATGATTAAGTTGGGGGGTGTGATTTATGTCACAAATTGACATAAAAAGTATCAATTAATATCTAAATTATCTAACTTTATTAAGAAATTGATACTTGTTATTATATTTTGTAAAAGAAGAGATCATCAATAGAAAGAACAAGGAAAGAGGATTCCAACGGCATAAATTTTATGCAAAACGGAGTTAAATTGACCCAGAAATTGAAGAATGAAGAAAGAAGACTCAATTGGGTCAAATCCGAATCAAATCAGATCAAAATTGGTCAAAAATCAACTGATTTGATGATCTGATTAGCTACCTGGTCCACAGCAATAGGCGCATGGACCATAGACCCATCGGCGCACCATAAACCCCCCTAACAACCCTCTAAAACCTCTTAGTCCCACATCTAAAGTTTTGAAAACCTTATAACCCCCAAATGCCTATAAAAAGCCCCCAAAGGCCCTTGTTTTATGTATTCTTCCTTCCGATCAAGCTTGTAACCCTAGATAGTGAGATTTTTAGCTCTCTTCTCAAGCTTCGAGCTTTGAGGTTTTTGTAATAAATTTTTTTTTATATATAAAATCTTATTTTTATGCAATTTCATCTCTTTACATTATGCAATTTATTTTTCTTGCAATTAGGATAGTTTAATTTATGCAATTTAAATTTTATGCAATTAGGTTAGTTTAAATTATGCAGTTTAAATTTATGCAATTAGGATAGTTTATTTTTCTGCATTTAAATTTTGCAAGTAGATTTAGATCATGTCTAGCTAAGCATCCCTTCTAGGGTTTGCGATGAAGCTAGATCATGAGTAGGGATTTTACATAGGGTTCTTTCTTTTTCTTAGGGTTTCTTTTTCTTCCTCTTTTGCCAAGAATTTTTGATGAACTACAGTTGGGTCAGAGTCCCTTCATAGTTCATGCTTGATTCAGTGCATAGGAGGAGAAAATCCTAAGGGATCCTAGTTACTACTCCCCTGTAAAGAATCTTGATGGGTTATCGTTGGGCCTTAGTCCCTTCATAATCTATGCTTGGGAAAGATAAGAGGAGTAGTTGTTAGGATCAATAAGAAAAATTCTAGGTAGAATTCCCTAATCTAGATCTAGTGGATTCAAAAACCCTAGATCCTTAGTCTTATTGTCTTTAGCAAACAACTTTCGACTTTCGATTTTTGTTAAAGCTCGCTTGAGCATAGATTTGAAAATCATTTTTAAACCAAATCTCTGTGGGATCGACCCGTACTCGCTGATCGTGCTACTCTGCACACCGTGCGCTTGCGGTTTTATTTACAAATTTTAAGATTTGCACATCATCGTCCGATCATAGGAAAAAAGTAAGGTTTAAAGGCCCTCTCCTCCCATTCGATGGGGTTCTCCTATGGCGGTAGGGGTGCCGCTGCAATTATATCCCATGCAGATGAAGCAGCGAAAGGACTTAATTATAAATGTTCAATTGTAAAATTTATCATGAATGTGTTAGATTAGAACTAAAGGAATATTCATAATTTATTTTGATTGAGTTATTTTCGGTTATGTAATTAGCAATAGGATTGCTATTTATGAAATGTGCTGATCTATTTGTGAAATGAGTCAACATATTTGGTGAACAGAAAATAAAACTTTTCAAATTTGAAAATTATTTTCGAAATGCCAAATCCTGACCCATCAGTCCAAATACTTAATTAAAATAATTAAGTGTTGTCAAGTTGGTCTAGAATTATGAATTAAGACCTAAGACAATTACATAAACTTGTAGGTCAATGGGTTAGATGGATTAGATCCATAATTGGGTTAGACCTAAAGTTAGCTTAAAGAAATGGACTAAATTAGAGTAATTGGTCAAATCTAATCAAAAGTTGAATTAGATTAGGTCAAAGACACTCTAGACTCAACTCCAATAGTTGTAGTTGAATGGTCCATGTCTTTAACTAGATCAAGATGGACTTAATTCATGGCTACGCGGTGGAACCCTATTTACTAAGTTGATTAAATTAAAACTAATGAACCGGTTGGTGTCTAAGGTAAGTTCGACAGTTTGACCAGTGGTTCTTAAGTGGGAGCTATTCGCATTGATTCGATCTCTGACGAGTTAATGACATATCCCCACCACTGATCTCACTTACCTGGCCAACCTGGTGAGTTAGGTTTTGATTAGATCATTTGGTGATTAGGGCTCACCCATGTCATTAGATAAATCAGTGTGACTGATTTAGATGCTCCTAATGTCGGCTTTAATTAAATCTTTTTTAATCTGACTTGGTGAAGTCAGTGGGAGGATTGAAATTGACTGGTTAATTTTTCTCTTCTATCCTTTCATAAAAAAATCAAAAATTATTAGGTCCCTAAAATAATTAAGTTACAGTGATAACTAAGTCATAGCCTCCCATTAAGTGAGTGATAATAAGTCCATTAGTTTAATAATCACTGGAGGCCCAATGGCCTGGTGCTTATTGACTAATGGAATTATCATTCATAGTATGATAATTTGGTTGAGTCTTTCTGATGGTGGTCAGGTTGGCCGGCCAAAGTCGGGCCTGATCATTTATTGGTCCGATTCATCAAATCAAGTCATGTTAATGGTTGGACCTAACCAGATCTTTTCAGTGGAGGCCAAATCCTACTGATTAGGTTTTGGGGCAAAATTAATTACTAGAAGTTGTTTAGAGAAACAACTGGTTATGAACCTACTCATAGATGCACATGGGTTGACCAACCAAAGTTGGGCTCGTGTGTAGTCTGTGTGGATTCTAATACCCACTAAAGAATTAAAATAATTCCTCGAATTAGAGGTTGAGGCTACCAGTTCGTAAAAATACTAGGAGAAACTTTAGACTAAAGTCCAAGTCTTTAGTATTAATAATTCATATACTAATAGAGGTCTGATTTTTCTTTATGCAGCTATGGCCACTACCATATCGCTTCGGTCATTATTAGATAATGACAAGCTCATGGAACCTAATTTCGATAGCCGGTATCAAAAATTAAAAATCGTCCTTGAGTATGAGCGGATCCTTTATGTAGTAACGGATCTGGCACCTGAGGAGCCAGCTCCGAATGCTAGAGGGATGGTCTGAGACACTTACCAGAAGTGGCTCAATGACCGCACCACCGTTCGGTGTATAATGCTGACGACAATGAATGATGAGTTCAGCCACAGGTTTGAGAATGCCCAGCCGCAGGAGATGCTTCAAATATTGAACGACTCCTTTGGCACGCTTGACGATGTTGAAAGGCACAAAACTAGTTGTGCCATTTTCAATGCTCGGATGAGGGATGGGGCCTCAGTCACCGATTATGTACTATGCATGATCGAAATGATTGAGTGCCTAAGTAAACTGGGCTTTCCCTTGCACGAGCAGCTCGGTAAGGATGCGATCCTTAATTCTTTGCCCAAGTCCTTCCTCCCCTTTCTTACTCATTTTCGGATGACAAAGCCTGTAGTGAACTACCACGGCTTGTTGGGATTGCTGCAGAACTTTGAGAAGGATCACCAACTCCATAAGGAGTCGGTGAATGTAGTGGGAGGGTCTTCTTCTGGTCGTCAACCCTTTAAGAAAGGGAAGAAGAACAAGAAGAAGAAGAATAAGAAGGTGCAGCCACATGCTGGGACATCAGCACAGGGTCAGACCAAGAAGCATAAGCCCGATCAGAGCCAGGTGGAGTGCTTCTTTAGCAAGAAGCAGGGGCACTGGAAGAGGAACTGTCCTCTATACATTGCCTCCCTAGACCCGAACAGGCCGAAGAAGAAGCAAGGTAATTATATGATAACACCTTGTAACTTTTCTATTTGTGATACTACTACCTAGGTATTGGATACCAGAAGCCCTTATCATATTTGCAATTCGATGCAGGATCTGCAGGTCAGTAGGAGATTTGATGAAGGCGAGAGGTTCCTAAACGTTGGAAATGGAAGTAAAGTTCCAGTTCTAGCTTTAGGAATCTTGAACCTTGTAATCAACTCTCGTAATGTAATTCTAAGTGAATGTCACTATTGTCCAAGTTTTTTATTAAATATTATTTTTGTAGTCCTTTTGGCCATGAACAGTTATCAATTTTTAATAAAAAAAAACGTTTGCAATATCATTTTGAATGGTGTTACAATATTTGTTGGACAACTAAGTAATAGAATTTACTTACTATCACAGCCTATTAATGTGGTTCAAACCTCCGGTAAATGCCCTAGAATAGATAATGTGTCAGAAGTCTATTTTTGACACTGTAGGCTAGGTCATATCAATAAGAACAGGATAAACAGGTTGGCTTAAGAAGAAATTCTTAAAGTACGTGATTGTGAATCACTTCCAACCTGTGAGTCCTGTCTTCTTGGGAAGATGACCAAGTCACCTTTTATTGGAAAAGATGAGAGAGCCAGTGAACTCTTGGGTCTGGTACATTCTGATGTATATGGACCCATGAGCTCAAATGCAAGAGGTGGATATTTCTACTTCATAACCTTCACAGACGACCTATCTAGGTATGGGTATGTCTACTTAATGAAGCATAAGTTGGAGTCGTTTGAAATATTCAAACTATTCTGAAATGAGGTAGAAAAACAAACTGGGAAGTGTATTAAAACTCTTCGATCTGATCGAGGAGGTGAATACCTTTCTAATGATTTTTTGATATATCTTGAGGAGAATGAAATTCTTTCTCAGTGGACTCCTCCTGGAACACTACAGCATAATGGTGTGTCTGAAAGGAGGAATCGGACCTTGTTGGACATGGTTCGATCCATGATGGGGTTTGCTGGTCTGCCGATCTTCCTCTGGGGATATGTGCTCGAATCGGCTTGTTACCTTCTAAATAGGGTTCCGAGTAAGTCTGTAACCAAAACACCATATAAGATATGGATAGGACGTAAGTCAGTACTCTCGCACCTTAGAGTTTGGGGGTGTCCGGCTTATGTTAAATATTTAATTACGGACAAGCTTGGACCTAGGTCTGACAAGTGTAATTTCATAGGGTACCCAAAAGAGACTAAAGGGTATTATTTCTACCTAGCTGATGAGCAAAAGGTGTTTGTCAGCCTTAAGGCAATTTTTTTGGAAAAAGAGTTCCTTGGTGAAGGGACTGTTGCCTCTAAGGTCGAACTTTAGATAGTTCGACAGGTGGAAAAATCGACACAAGTTGCTGAACCTGAACCGAATTTGATTAGATTAGATCCAGAGCCCATTGTTCCTGCACCCTTAAAGTGGTCTGGTAGAGTACCACGTCAACTGGACAGATACTATGGTTTCTTGATCCAGGACGGTGATCCTGTCGAACTTGATGAAAATGATGAGGATCCGATCACCTACATGGATGAAATGCAGAGACCTGACTCTGAGAAATGGCTAGAGGCCATGAAATCTGAAATGAAGTCCATGAAGATCAACGATGTGTGGACATTAGTTGACCCACCCAAAGAAGTAAAACCCATAGGGTGTAAGTGGGTCTTCAAGAGGAAGAGGGGCGCAGACAGAAAGGTGGAAACCTATAAAGCCCGTCTGGTTGCCAAGGGATATCGTCAACATTATGGTATAGACTATAACGAGACATTTTCTCCTGTGGCAATGCTCAAATCCATTCAGATTATGCTTGCGATAGCTGCCCATCTGGACTATAAAATCTAACAGATGGATGTGAAGACAGCTTTCCTAAATGGAGAGCTGGACAAAGAGGTGTATATGATACAACCTGAAGGGTTCACATCCACAAATGAGTCTAAGGTGTGCAGGCTACAGAGATCCATTTATGGACTTCGACAGGCATCCCGGAGTTGGAACATACGTTTTGATAGGACGATCAAGACGTATGGCTTCGTTAGCCATGCATTTATAAGTGGGCTAATGGTCCAGTAGTAGTATTTCTTGTATTGTATGTGGATGACATTCTCTTAATCGAGAATGATGTCCCTGCATTACAAGGAATAAAGATTTAACTGTCGTCACAGTTCTCCATGAAGGATCTGAGAGAAGCTTCCTACATCCTAGGGATGAGGATCTATAGGGATAGATTTAAAAGGTTGCTTGGCTTATCCCAGTCCACATACGTTGATACTATGCTGAAAAAGATTCAGCATAGAAAATTCCAAGAAAGGCTATCTACCGATAGGCCATAGAATTTCTCTCTCGAAGAGGGATTGTCCGACAACACCTCAAGAGAGAAAGCGTATGGATAGAATTTCATATGCTTCGATAGTGGGATCTATCATGTACGCCATGACATGTACACGATCAGATGTGGCATACTCATTAGGGGTAGTGAGTAGATACCAATCTGATCCAAGGGAGAATCACTGGAAGGTTGTTAAAACCATCCTGAAGTATTTAAGAAATACTAAAGACCAGTGGCTTGTTTATGGTGAATCGGACTTGAGACTTATAGGGTTTACAGACTTTAGTTTCCAGCCTGATCATGATGACAGCAAGAGTGTGTCGGGATTTATTTTTACCCTTAACGGTGGGGCTGTCTGCTGGAAAAGTTTCAAGCAGCACACTGTGGCTGATTCAGTTTGTGAGGCAGAGTTTGTCGCTGCATCAGATGCTGCCAAAGAAGTGGTGTGGCTGAAGAAATTCATCATCGAGCTCGGAGTAGCACCCTCCCTTGTTGGTCCAGTTCTGCTCTACTGTGACAGCTCTGGAGCCATTGCTCAGGCGAAGGAACCAAAGGCACACTAGCGGACGAAGCATATTCTACGCCGCTACCCTCTCATTCGAAAAATCGTGGATCGAGGAGACGTCGACCTTCAGAAGATCGACGGAAAGAAGAACCTGGCCAACCCATTCACTAAAGCCATTATGGTGAAGGAGTTCGATGACTTCAAGTCGAAGATGGGTATTAGATACTGCACCGATTGACTTTAGGTCAAGTGGGAGATTGTTGGAAATAGTGTCCCAAAGTCAATTGTCAGCCTGTTGACGGTTGTGCTTATTCTTGTATTAGTATATGAATTATAAATAAATAAAAGTTATTTTGATATTTTCATCATAAATTGTTTCATCTTCTAATGAACTCCTGTGTTGTGGTGAAGTCCTTAGGACTATTTAGACTCGACAAAGAAGGATTTGTCGTTTAGTCCTTAAACCTGTTCGCGACCAAATGATACGTTGTTACCAAGGACGACAACGTTTATCAAGCATAGGTCATTGTATGCCATATGGGTTGTTGTCCTCTTAATCAAGGAGTGTGGAGACACTAGTATGGCTTACAGGTGAGATGTAAGGGTACATCTGCACTGAACATGACCGACTTCAAAGCTTTTTCTGCTGTCAAGATTTGCTTTGATGGGATATGGGTATAACTGTCCCTCCGACCTGAGACCGCCACGGTGACTTGCAAGCAACTCACTGCACTTAGGCACTGGACTACCTGAATTTCTAATTCAGTGATGGAAGGTTGCTGGGTGTAGTCAAGTACTTGACTTGTTAGTGCGTGTGTCAAGATGGGATTGACCACTCCAGTTCAGGAGCTGTGTACAGTCATATTTCAATTTAGCAAAATCTTGGTCAGGGTAGTCCTAGTGAGGAGTCACAAGACTGTTTGAATTGAGTACGATTCGGATGATCTAATCAAGGTTGACATTTAACTCTGAGTCATCCTATACACAGGGATCAAAAGGGATGAATTATACAGCAACCATATTCATGTAGGTTCTGAATGTTGTAATTACAACTATTCGACCTATCCGGACGTCGGATACCATTGCTAGATGGTCACTTCGATTAGTAAAGGAATTGGTTCCTATGCTACCGGCTTAGGTTCGAACCTGCGGGGTCACACACATTAGAGGTTCCTATCTGATCTGATGGCTGATGAAGAGTCCTACATGTCTGAGACTTTGTGATCGAGAATCAAGATTCTCTGATCATGAGTCCCATACATTTTGGGTACCGGGGTCAAGAGTCCCACTGGTTTGGGACTCTTCGATCAAGATTTCATATCGATGGACTTTGATACCCGATTGTCCATCGAATTTGGATTCAGTATTTATGAGAATTTAATTAATGATTTGATCATTAATTAACTCAATTTGATTGAGTAATTATTTTTGGATCAAGTCCAATTGAATTGGATTCAGTTGGGTTTGACCCGATTAGGTTAAGTGTTGACTTAATCGCTAAGGTGTTTTGGTCCCTGATCTGATCAGGGGTTGGGCTTAGTCAATTTTTGATTTGATTAAGATTTTATTGAGCCTAAATAAGTTTAATTAAGTTAGGTTTAACTTAGTCTAATTGTACTTAACCTATTTTGATTAGGTTGGTTCAATTATGATCAAACCACCTTTTGAATTCAACTCCCTGCGCCACCTCACTTCTCTGCACCCATTTGAATTCACGAGAAGCAACTTCTCATGAATTTTCTCCCATGCAGAAGGCATCCCATGCCCACCTTTGTGCGCCAATTATCTGGATAAAAATAAGTTAGTTGGCCATTCAAATTCAAAGGATGTTTGAATTTGAATGGGCAACCAACTAATCCATGCACCACCCACCTTATATTGTGCACCCCTTGCTTTACACGAGAAAGAGTTTCTCGTGTAAACTCTCCATGCACAAAGAAGCCATGCCTCCTTTCTTCTCATGCCCAGAGTGGATAAGGATGAGTTAGTTTGCATTTGAAATCAAATTCAATTTGAATTCAAGTGTGCAACCACTTATCTTTATCCTTTCACGCGGATAAGACACGTCTTGCACTGTTTTAAAAGAGAAAGGGAGGTGGGGCGTGCGTAAAAATTTTTTGAGAGAGAATAGTGGGTGTGAGGAAGCCTTGTGCATGAGCAGGAAGTTCAAAAACTTCCGAGAGAAAAAGAAAGAAAAGAAACAAGAGTGGGCGCAGGGTTTTCAGTGAGTAACCTAGGGTTTTTGCCTGGGGTTCGGGAAGAGAGAAGGTGAGCTACGAGTATCGTGAGCCCACCAAACTTTAGAAAAAGCTTCATCAACCTCTCTACCATCTTTGTTGATGATCCAAAGTGTCCGAAGAGTCGACAGACATCGATCGAAGGAGTTCGATCAGCATCGGCCATCGAAAAGGCTCTACAACGAACTAGCATTCGTGAGGAGCCGATCAGATCGGAGCTTCATGTGGACGATCCACAGAGGTCAGACATACTGTGTGGCTGTGTTACAATGATCAGACCTTTCAGACGATGATCAGATTGCAGCGATCGACTACCTGCATGATGGTAATGTGTTCTGAACATATAACAGTAAATTATTTACTGTAGAAGTTTGAATTTCAAATTTAAATGCATACTATATATCATATTTAGATCCTAGTATAGGGTAAACATATATTAATTAATTAGATTAATTAATATTTTTTACTGTAAAATTATAATTTTAAAAAAATTTTAAAATTATCATTTTTCTCCTGCACTGAAATTCACTTCATTATCCCTTAGGACTCTCCTCTAAGGAGATAGATTGCATGTCGATTATGTCAAGACACAAAAGAAGCATCTTTTTTTCTATATTTTGTCTTTACTTTTAGCTTATACCTTGTAATCATGAATACTTTCATGTATTTTTTTTTGATAAAATGAAAAAATTTGACTCTATGATGAAGAATTACTTTCTCTCTCTTATTTTCTACTTATTTTTGTTTAATCCCCATACTTTTGGTAATCAGCTAGTAGATCTTTATTTTATTTTTTCAATTTTGGTTATCTAGATTGGACTTTAAAGTCTAGGACTCTATCCAACCCTCTAAAGAACCTTAATACTATGTAAGCCCCTATATAATAGCTTCTTATGCTTTGTTTGGCAGCTAGAACATTCAATTTCTAGATCCCAGCCACCATGCACCTATCCGATAGGCATATGGTGGGTGCACCATAACCTATACTATGTACAGAGTGTGTCTAAATCCTCAAGCATTTTCTAACGAAATCTTTAGACCATTTCTAGGCTCAAATTTATTGATTAGCCTTGTCTACCTTTGTATTATTGATTTTTAATTTTTCTTATATTAAATAATCGATGGTGACTATGATCATGTTGTGGCTCTCTAAGGATATCCACACTATCATTCATTTCTTTACTAGCATGAAATCCATACTATGCAGTAAAATTTAATTAAATAATAAAAAAATTATTAGAGAGAGATGGATCAATAAAATTTGTAGTTGTATTGAACATTACATGATGCACAAATGATGATAAGTTTATTCAAAATAATTCAAAATGGGAATTGGACTATTATATAGTCGGAGTGATATTAACTTAAACTCTTTATTTCTTAAAGATATAATAAGAAGCTTATCGCCACCTCAAATGATTTAAATTCTTATGAGATAAAAGATATTGAAAAAAAAAATAATATGTCAGATTCAATGTACATTATGGAGTCCAAAAAAAAAATCCATTCCACTGGCTTAATTAAATTTGATCACATCAATGCTATAAGGAAAAAAAAATCTATTAATTACCTTACTAAGCAAAAATTTTATTACCAATCATAGAGAAAATCTAAAAATTTTTGGACTCATTTTTTTTTCCTCCTAATCTCTTATTTCGGAGCTTTAATCATCACTTTGCTCTTCGATCCCATGTCGATGCCTAATCGATCCTTTCTCCAATTTTTTACAGACCCTTGTCCTCTTCCCCTATGATTCACTTTATCTTTCCTCTGAATGTTGATACCAAAAGAGGAAAGGAAGAGAGAGAGAGTAAAAGGCCCTAAGGTCATTAGAGATGTGGTGGCTCGTCATCTGATCTCGATACATCGGGGACCCCTCTTCCCTTTCTTGCCTCCTCTTTTCCTCTCTCTGTTATAACCACATAGGTCATTCTATCGATATTAGCTATCGATGAATTATCTCCTTCACTATCTATATTACCGCTTAGATCAAATATGAAGAAAAGAGAGGGAGGTGTATAGGCTGAGGTGAGAAAGAGAATGCAGAAGTATGGTGGAGATGAAGGAAGAGTATAAGAGAGCATGGGGACGTGTTGACATCTGCCCCCCTTCCACTCTATCAATAAAGTCTATGGAGGAAGTCTCTTCTCTTACATTATCCTAAGAAGAGAGAGAGAGGGATGGGGATGGAGTCATGATAGGACTGCACTTCCAAAGGAAAAAAAATATTTGTAGCATGATCTAGGGATCTTTGGTTGCCCTATCTGTAGAGAAAGTCTCTTCTTTTAGGGAGAGAAAGATGGGGATGGAGAGGCCATGATAGGGCTCGACTTCTAAAACAAAGAAAAAAATACTAGCACACCTATTATATAGATTGTTTATGAGAGATCATATCAAAAGAAAATATTTATGAGAGAGTTCCAAACTCTTCTCTAAAATGGCAACATGTGTTGCTATGGGAATCTCTAAAGTCTCCTTTCCACTTAATCTCTTATTCTAGCACTCTAATCATCATTTTGCTCTTAGCTCTCTTTGATCTCATGTGGATGCTTGATCAATCCTTCCTCTAGTTCCGTAGAGATCCTTGCTTTCTTTCTCTATGATTCCTTTCGTCCTCCCTCCAAACTCTGATGCTAGAAGAGGAGATGAGGCCCAAGGTCATTGGTGATGCAGAAGCTCACTAATTGATCTTGACATATGATGGGCCCCTCTTCTCTTTCTCTCCCATGCTCCCTCTCTCCCTCTTTACTACCATATAGATCATTTTATCAATATTAACTTCTAATGGGTTGTCTCCTCCACTATCTCTATTACCATTTAGATCAAATATGGAGGGATGAAAGAGAGGGTGTATAGGCTAAGATGAGAGAAGGACGTGCAAAAGTATAGTGGAGATGAGGGAATGATATATGAGAGCATGAGAATGTGTTGATTTTTGTCCCCCTCTATCAATAACATTTATGGATGAAGTCTCTTTATTTACATTATCCTACAAAAAAAGAGAGAGAAAAGAAAAAAGGTGTGGATAGAGTCATGATGGGATCGGCTTCTAAAGAAAGAAAAAAATATTTCTGAGATGCTTTTGGGACTTTTAGTCATTCTATCTATGGAGAAAGTCTCTTCCTTAATGTTAGCTTAAAAAAAGAGCGAGATAGGGGTAGAAAGGTCATGATGGGACTGAACATTTAAAAAAAAGAGAAAACATGCTGGTATTCTCATTATATAGATTGCTTATGAGGTATTTTATCAAAAAAAATTACTTATCAAGGAGTTTAGAATTTGTCTCTAAAATGATGACATATGTCATTATGGGGGAGTTTTGAACTTTTCTTTCATGTATTATATAGATTTTTCTCCTAAGTACTCTTTTTTCTTCTTAGTTTTTTCTATCTTTTTATGATTTCTTCTTATCCTTAATTATAGGTTATCTTTTCCTTATTCTTGTATTTTTTTCAAAATCACTGAGTCCCTTTGGTTTCTTCAAAAAATGATAAATAATATTGCAAGAGTTCATGCTTGAGTTTCTTTTTATTCTCTTTTCTTTTTTAAGCATAGTTTTTCTATAATATTTGGATTTACTAGATCCTCGTTGCTCCTATTTTTTGTGATATTGCTATTTAGTTTTCATTTGGTACTATATCGATTTTGGATGAATTAAATTTGTCTTACTAAAATTTTTAATAAAGTCGAATTTGATTCTTTTTATTCTTATCTTTAAAAGAGGTGCAATGAGGACTTTTTATATTTTTGATATATATTTTATTTATTTTATTATTTATTCAATTGTAATTTTTGCTCTACTAATTAGTTAACCTGAATTTAACATTTCATTGTTGTTGAAGGAAAGAGTGGACTTCATTAACACCTTTTAATTACTAGTTTATTCAGTATTGATTATCTTCTATTTTATAAATTAGCAACGTTATAGGAAAAGTGAATGTTATAATTGATTAAAAATATATCATTTCTTAATGTAACAATCAACATATGCAAGCCTTATGGTGCCTATATTTTATATCATGCATATTTTGGTGAAGTAGAGCAGGTGCTTAAAAAAAAATACTAATCACTAGTTAAATATTCAATATATTTGATTGTTATATTTTGACATATGATAATTATGTTCTTTTCATGGTTCTTATTGTTGGAAGTCTATTGCTTGTTATAGGGAGATGAATAATGTTGCTAACTGGATTGCATCTTTTATAATAAAAAATTTAGATGAAGCTTTATGGACTACTCTTAGATTATTTCATGATATTTTGTTTTATGATCTTTTTGATTGTATTTATACTAGATTTGTATGAATATGCTATCTTAGCAAAAAAAAAAAAAAAAAACGATCCATTGCTTGTCCTATTTGTATTAGGATTTTATTCCTAGTTTATTCTTTTTCTCTTATTCCAATACTAGTTAGAATAGTTTGTCTTTTAGTACTAATCCACTTTAGTTAGATTAAGCCTTGGCTTAATATATTTAAGTTTTCTTTTTAGTTGGAGTGAGATAGTGATATTTTTATCTTATAGTGGGAGAGAGGGTATGGTTTTATAAATAGGAGAACAGATAGTTACATCAAAAAATCTAGAGAGAATTCCTTTTACATGTGGAGTCTCTTTAGTGAGACATCTTTGCAAAAAAGAATCAAACTTATTATTTTGGCTTTTATTTTCTTTCAAATAAATTTATTTTTTCTTAATCTTTTTCTTTCATAAATTTTTTTCTTATAAGTTTTTGCAAATATATTTTTGTATTTGATGTTTGTTTTAAATCTTAAGACGATATGGTCGATCTACGCTGGATAGTATACTACTCTATATAGTAACAGTGCTATATATTTTGAGATTCATGGTTCATATGATTATGGCTCTTCATGATATTAAAGCTATAGATTTTAAAATTGATGGTTTGTATGTTTATGACTACACCTAGTTGGTAGTTTTAGATTTTATTATAAACAAATTATCTAGTTTATATACTAATTTTTTGAAACAAAAATAAGGTTGTGTTTATGTAAACTATAGTGCATGATCGTTAGATGATTTTTTTTGAATATTTATGTTATTGAATAAATTCTTTCGAGCAATTTATTTTATATATATATATATATATATATATATATATATGGGGGAGGCTCAACATGTGAAGAGTTTTATATTTGCTATATGAACACCTATATTAGTATGCTTCATCATCATTAAAATTCGTTATTTAATATACAAGAGATATTAATAATGTCAATATTAATATAATATACTTAGCCATTAGTAGAGTTCATTGCTTAGTGTTCAATGGAAATATAATTAGTAAAATCTTTTATTTATTATAATTTATTATAATATTATATTATTTCAAAAATAGTTTTCCATTTACTATATAGATATCAGTATTAATGTGCTCATCCATCATTAAAGTCCATTAATAGATGTTAGGTTTTAAATTAAAACTTTATATTTATTATAATTTATTACTTTGTTATATTATATTTTAAGAATAGTTGGAAAAAGAAAAAAATCATGCCTTGTGAATCACAAGAGGTCAGTATTAATTGATAGTGGTATTAATGATAGGTATTTTTATAAGAAGATTTTTGTGTAGAGTTCTATATTTGTCATATGGATGCTAGTACTGATTACATAATTAGTTATAGAAGTTTCTGCTTAACCATTATCTAAGTTTATTGCTTAATGTATAATAAAAATTTTATTGAAATCCTCTTTTTATCATAATTTATTATATTATTATACTTTATTTGAAGAATCGATCGATTTTTATAATTAGATTGAGAAATTTTGTTCAATTATGAAAGCAAAATTTTGCTATTTTGGATATCGATTAAATATTTTTGAGATTCAAAAATTTGATTTGATAATCGATTAACAAAAATTCATGAACCTATATATATGTAATATTTTTTCACTCCTTACTGTACTGCCATTTTAAGGGTAAGACTTCCTAAAACTTAATTTCAACTCTCATCTCACATGAGTCCTCTCCAAGTCTCCAGACTCTCCACATCTCCACCAAATAGCAAACACCCACATCCAGCTGCCACACCCTTTGGCCTCTGCCCACACCCAGTATGCCAATCTCTCTCTCTCTCCTATTTTTTTTTATTTTCTTTTCATTTTCAGAATCAAGGCTTATGGTGTTTGAGCTGTATGAGATAAAGGGAACTAGGGTTTGGTTAGGGTTAGAATTAATTAATCCTAATGAGTTAATTAGGTTTATGTGATTGATAGTTAATTAAGATTTTTTTTATTTACATGCTATTTAGTACTTATAGAGTATGATTTCTTTGATTGTGTTTATGAATAAAAAAGGGACAATCTTTGAATGAATATTGCATGCTATTTTCCTCGATTCTATAAGAGATGCTCATTTTTATTTTTCTAGTTTTATCATGTACTTGGTGTAGCGATTGTTCGTTTTTTGTGATAATGGTTGTTTAGATCTAAAATTTTACTTTTGGTGCTATTTCCTTTGATCAATAAATAAGAAGTTTAAGATTTTATGAATTGTGATATGTGATTTGTTTGTGTTAGAAATCTTCTATGCTACTGCTTGCTGGGATTAAAATATATTTTGATTTTGTTGTTTACTCTGTGTTCATTAGGATATCTGAGAAAGTAAACATAGACAACTGTAGTTCAACCATGGGTGATGAGATGGAAAATATTTACTCACAAGAACCAAATGCACCTCAAACTAACATGGAGATGACCACTGCTTCAAATGCAAGGGGAGAAAGAAAATCAATTTAGCCGTGGTCTAAAGTTTGAGATTACTTCATCAAATTTAAGAATAGTGCTGGAAATAAAAAGAATATGTGCAAATATTGTAGTAAAAAATTCTTTAGCGATAGTAAGAGAAATGGCACTGCATCACTTAGGCACCACGTGAAGCATTGTAAGCAAAATCCTCATAGTAAGGAGACACAAAAAACTTTATTGAATATACAATAGGATTCGAGATCTTCAAAAGGAGTTGTTTTAACCCTTGGAAGTTTGACCAAGAGTCGGTGAGAAAGGCTGTAGCTTTTATGATTGTAGTTGATCAGCTCCCTTTTAAGTTTGTAGAGAATTTTGGGTTTAGGCATCTTATGTCCGTTGCTTGTCCTCAATTCCACATGCCTTCACAATTCATGGTATCACGTGATTGTAATGATCTATACATAGAAGAAAAGAATAAGCTTGTAGCTTATTTTAAAAAATCAGCTCCTAGGGTGTCTCTCACTATTGATACTTAGACTTTTTTATAACAGATTAACTATATGTGTATCACAGCCCATTACATACATGAAAACTAGAAATTGACCAAAAAAATCATTAATTTTTATCCGATTTGTAGTCATAAAGGAAGGAAATTTATAAGAAAGTTAAGAAATGCCTACTTGATTAGGGGATTGAGAAAGTGTTCACTATCATGGTAGATAATGCAAGGTTGAATGATATTACTATTGCACATTTAAAAGAAAAGATATCTAAGTGGGGGACTAGCATTCTTAAGTGCAAGTACATTCATATTTGCACACATTATGAATCTAGTTGTGCAGGATGGGTTGAAAGAAGTGATTGAATTTGTGAAGAAGGTTCAAAAAATAGTGAGATATGTGAGGCATTCACTAGCTAGATTGACAAAATTTAAGGAGTGTATTGAGATGAAAAAGATATAGGGTAAAAGTTTATTTTTTCTAGATGTGCTTACTAGATGAAATTCTACTTATTTGATGTTAGAGGTGGCTCCAAAGTTTGAAAGAGCTTTTCGTAGGTTGATAAACTCGATCCTATTTTTAGGCATGATCTTAGGAATGAGGAAGGATCTGATGGTATTTCTGATGAGAAAAATTGGACTACTATGAGAAGATTAGTTACTTTACTTGAATAATTCTATGATTTGATCCTGTGGATTTCTGGTTTATTATATGTGGCATGCAATAACTTTTTTCATAAACTGCATATAGTGTATTGTCTTTTGCAAGAATCGAAAAATGACATTGATGGTGATTTTGATTTTAGCTTGATGGCTAGAAGAATGAAGACGAAATATGACAAATATTGGGGAGAGCCTCAAAAGATAAACAAACTAATTTTTATTGTTGCTATTCTTGACCCTCGATATAAGTTGCACTATGTAAAATTTTCTTTGAATGGTAGGTACACAAGTCAAGTTGGAATAAATTTGGGTAAACAGGTAGAAGATGCTTTATTTGAGTTGTTTGATGAAAATAAAAAGATGTTTGGGCCTCAAAATGAGCAAGCAAGTGAAAGTGATTGTGTTGCACCTTTGAGAGAAATTGATATATCTGAACCAAAAAAGAGACATATGATCATGATGCAGAATAGGTTTAGAAAACATCTAGATGCAGAAATAATAAGTCAAAGTTGGATAGATACTTGAATGAAGATGTTAAACCAGATTTCGAGCACTTTGATATATTGGCTTGGTGGAAGATCAATAGCATCTGATTTCCCATTGTTTCCTAGATGGCTCATGATGTTTGAGCTATTCCTATCTCCACCATTGCTTCTGAATCGGCATTTAGTATGGGAGGGCGAGTTTTAGATGCATTTAAGAATTCTTTAACTCCTAAAATGATGGAAGCTCTTTTGTATTCTGATGATTGGCTTAGATCATCCATAGAGCCTATTAGTGTTGAGGAAACAATAGAAGATGTTGACAAACTTGAAAGAGATAATAGTTAAATTTATATTCACAAAGTATAAATTCTAGTTTGTTTAATATTTGTATATCTTTTAAAAAATATTTTTTTTAGCATTTTTAAAGGTTTTAGTGGACTCATCCGGTGCTACCTAATTGCACTTTGTTCTTCACATTTCACTTTGGTAAGTAAGAATTATCTTTTAAGTTTTTTTGAATCTGTATTGTAATCTTGTTGTAGTTGGTAATTCCACTATAATCATATTATTGTGGTTTTATGGTTTATATTTTACAGACTTACAGATTGTTGCATTTGTGGAACTGAAAAAGCTTGAATTGGAGCAACTAATCATGCCAAGTTACCAATTATTTTCTTTCATGTTTTTAGTTCTTGATGACTTGTAATGTGTGTTTCCAAATCCAATGATTGTAATATTTAAACTTTTAGGATTTTCTATATGTGTGTGTAATGACTTGCTAAACTTTTAGGATTTGCTATGGGTTGTTTGTATAATGTTCTACCTATTCTGGAAGTTAGAACTTAGAACTATATTGTTATGGAATTTGGTTTCTGTTAGAACTATGTATTCGCTATTCTATTATGATTGTAGCTATTCTATTTTGGAAGAAGTTAGCTATTTTTCATTGGAATTTGAAATTTGGAATTACGTACTGTTAGAATGTAAACATAGGGATTGAATTACCTAAAATAGGAACTAAATTGAAAAAATAAGGAGTAAATTCTCAAAAATAGGGACTGAATTGTAGAAACATCAAAATTTCAGAAATAACTAATTTCGACCGAACTGATTGAACTATAGTTTGATTAATTCTGAAGCTTTTAGATTTCAATCGATTCAATTTGATTATTAAAGTTGTTTGGTTAATTCGGTTAATTACTATAGACTGACCGAATCGATCGAATGCTCACCCCTAGATTGCATGTCGATTATGTCAAGACACCAAAGAATCATCTCTTTTCCTATATTTTGTCTCTACTTCTTGCTTATATCTTGTAATCATAGATACTTCCATGTAATTTCTTTTGACAAAGTGAAAAAATTTTGTTTTATGATGAAGAATTACTTTCTCTCTCTTATTTTTTACTTATTTTTGTTTAATTTTTATACTTTTGATAATCAGCTAGTAGATCTTTGTTTCATTTTTTTCAATTTTGGTTATCTAGATTGGACTTTAAGGTCTAGGGCTCTCTAATCCAACCCTCTAAAGAACCTTGATACTATTTAAGCCCCCATATAATAGCTTCTTATGTTTTGTTTGGTAGCTAGAACACTCAAATTCTAGATCCTAGCCATCATGCACCTATTTGATAGGCATATGGGGGGTGCACCCTAACCTATCCTATATACAAAGTGTGTCCAAATCCTCAAGCATTTTCTAACGATATCCTTGGACCATTTCTTGGCTTAAGTTTATCGATTAGCCTTGTCCACCTTTGTAACATTGATTTTTAGTTTTTCTTATATTAAATAATCGATGGTGATTATGATCATGTTGTGGCTCTCTAAGGATGTCCACACTCTTATTCATTTCTTTATTAGCATGAAACCCACACTATACAGTGACATTTAATTAGATAAGAAAAAAAATATTAGAGAGAGGGATCAATAAAATTTGTAGTTGTATTGAATATTACATGATGCATAAATGATGATAAGTTTATTCAAAATAATTTAAAATAGGAGTTGAACTATTATATAATCCAAGTGACATTATAAACTTAGAATAGAAGCAAAGATAGTAAATTCTCATTCTAAGTTATTTCTTAATTTCTTTATTACAGTGCATCATAGAAAAACTCTTTATTTCTTAAAGATATAACTGGAAGCTTATCGCCACCTCAGACGCTTTAAATTCTTATGAGATAAAGGATATCAAAAAAAAAAATATTATGCTAGATTCAATGTACATTATGGAGTCCAAAAAAAATCTATTCTACTGGCTTAAATTTGGTCACATCAATGCTATAAGGAAAAAAAATCCATTGATTATCTTTTTTTCTAAACAAAATTTTTATTACTAATCATACAAAAAATCTGAAAATTTTTGGACTCATTTTTTATTTTCCTCCTGATCTCTTATTTCGGAGCTCTAATCATCACTTTGCTCTTCGATCCTATGTCGATGCCCAATCGATCCTTCCTCTAGTTTTAAAGAGACCCTTGTCTCCTTCCTCGATGATTTTCTTTATCTTCCCTCTGAATATTGATGCTAAAAGAGGAGAGGAAGAGAGAGAGAAAAAGGCCCTAAGGTCATCAGAGATGCAATGGCTCATCATTAATTCAGTCTCGATGCATGGGGGACCCCTTTTTCCTTTCCTGCCTCCTCTCCCTCTCTCTCTCTTACAACTGCATAGGTTGTTCTACTGATATAAACTATTGATGGATTATCTTTTTCACTATCTTTGTTACCACTTAGATCAAATTTGGAGGAAAGAGAGGCAGGATGTATAGGCTGAGGTGAGAAAGAGCATGCAGAAGTATGACGGAGATGAGGGAAGGGCATAAGAGAGTATAGGGACGTGTTGACTTCCATCACCCCCCCTCCAATCAATAATGCCTATAGAGGAAGTCTCTTTCCTTATATTATCCTAAAAGAGAGAAAGAGAGAGAGATGGGGATGGAGTCATGATAGGACTCGACTTCCAAAGGAAGGAAAAAAAGCACTACTGGCATGCTTTAGGGACCTTTGGTCATTCTATTTGTGGAGAAAGTCTCTTCTTTTAGGAAAAAAAATGAAGATGGAGAGGCCATGATAGGGCTCGACTTCTAAAGGAAAGAAAAAAAGCACTAGCACGCCCATTGTATAGACTGCTTGTGGGAGATCTTATAAAAAAAATTGCTTATGAAGCTCTTCTCCAAAATGCAACATGTGTTGCTATGGGGATCTCTGAAGTCTCCTTTCCTCTCAATCTCATTCTAGCACTTTAATCATCATTTTGATCTTAGCTCTCTTCGATCTCATGTGGATGCATGATCAATCCTTCCTTCAGTTCCATAGAGACTATTGTCTCTTTTCACTATAATTCTCTTTATCTACACTCTGAACTCTGATGCTAGAAGAGGAGAGGAGGCCCAGGGTCATTGACTCATTGGTGATATAGAAGCTCGCTAATTAATTTCAACACATGATGGACCCATCTTTCCTTTCTCGCCCTTGCTCCCTCTCTCCCATTTACAACCGTACAGATTATTCTATCGATATTAACTACCAACAGGTTATCTCCTCTACTATCTCTATTACCACCTAGATCAAACATGAAGGGATGAGAGAGAGGGTGTATAAGCTAAGGTGAGGGAAGAGAATTCAAAAGTATGGTAGAGATGAGGGAACGGTATATAAGAGCATGAAAATGTATTGATTTTTGTCCTCCTCTATTAATAAAATTTATGGATGATGTCTTTTTATTGACATTACCCTATATAAAAAGAAAGAGAAAGCAAAAAAGGTATAGATAGAGTTATGATGGGATCTGCTTCCAAAAAAAGAAAACAAGCATTCCTGGGATAATTTAAGGACTATTGGTCATTCTATCTATGAAGGAAGTCTCTTCGTTGATGTTAGCCTAAAAAGAGAGAGATGGGAATGGAGAGGTCATGATATGACTGGACTTTTGAAGATAAAAAAAAAAATATTGGTACTCTCATATAAATTACTTATGATGTATTTTATCAAGAAAATTTACTTATCTGGGAGTTTAGAACTTTTCTCTAAAATGGTAACATATGTTGTCATGGGAGAGTTCGGAACTCACCTTTTTATGTATTGTATAGATTTTCTTTCTAAGTTTTTTTTCCTTCTTAGTTTTCTCTATCATTTTATAATTTCTTCCCATCCTTAATTATAGATTCTTTTTTTCCTATTCCTGTATTTCTTCAAAATCAATGAATCCCTTTGGTTTCTTCAAAAGATGATAAATAATATTACAAGAGTCTATGCTTGAGTTTCTTTTTGTTCTCTTTCCTTTTTTATGCATAGATTTTCTATAATATTTGGATTTTTTAGATCCTCATTGCTCCTATCTTTTGTGATCTTCCTATTTAGTTTTTGTTTGGTACTATATTGATTTTTGATTAACTAAATTTGTCTCACTAAAATTTTTAATAAAGTCGAATTTGATTCTTTTTGTTCTTAGCTTTAAAAGAGGAGCAATGATGGCTTTTTATATTTTTAATATATATTTGTTTATTTTATTATTTATTCAATTGCAATTTTTGCTCTACCAATTAGTTAATCTAAATTTAATCTTTCATTATTATTGAAGGAAGGAGTGGACTTCATTAACATCTTTTAATTACTAGTTTATTTAGTATTGATTATCTTCTATTTTATAAATTAGCAACATTATAGGACAAGTGAATGTTATAATTGATTAAAAATATATCATTTCTTAATACAACAATCAACATATATATGTAAGCCTTTTGATGCCTATATTTTATATCATGCACATTTTGGTGTAGTAGAGTAGGTGCTTAAAATAAAATACTAATCACTAGTTAAATATTCAATATATTTGATTGTTATGTTTTGACATAAGATAATTATGTTATTTTTTTCATGGTTCTGATTGTTGGAAGTCCATTGCTTGTTATTGGGAGGTGAATAGTGCTGCTAACTGAGTCGCGTCTTTTGTAACGAAATATTCAAATGAGGTTCTATGAACTGATCAGGGGACTACTCCTAGATTATTACATGATATTTTATTTTATGATCTTTTTGATTGTATTCAAACTAGATTTATATGAATAGGCTGTCTTAGCAAAAAAAAAAAAAAGATCCATTGCTTATCCTTTGCTTGTCCTACTTGTATTAGGATTTTATTCCTAGTTTATCTTTGTCTCTTATTTTAATGCTAGTTGGAATAGTTTATCTTTTAGTACTAATCTACTTTAGTTAGATTGAGCCTTGGCTTAATATATTTAAGTTTTTTTTAATTGGAGAGTTACATCAAAAACTTTAAAGAGAATTCTTTTATATATGGAGCCTCCTTAGTGATGCATATTTGTGAAAAGAAATCAAACTTATTATTTTGACCTTTATTTTCTATCAAATAAATTTATTTTTTCTTAATCTTTTCTTTCATAAATTTTTTTGTCATAAGTTTTTGCAAATATATGTTTATGTTTGATTTTTATTTTAAATCTTGGGATGATATGGTCGATCTACTCTAGATAGCATGTTGCTCTATATGGTATCAGTGCTATAGGTTTTGAGGTTCATAGTTCATATAATTATGGCTCTACATGATATTAAAGCTATAGATTTTGAAATTAGTGGTTTGTATATTTATGGCTACATTTAGCCGGTAGTTTTGGATTTTACTATAAACAAATTATTTACTTTATTTACTAATTTTTTGAAATAAAAGTAAGATTGTGTTTATATAAACTATAGTGCATGATCGTTAGATGACCTTTTTTTGATATTTATATTATTGAATAAATTCTTTTGGATAATCTGTTATATATATATGGGGGAGGCTCAGCTTGTGAAGAGTTTTATATTGATTATATGAACACCTATATTAGTATGCTTAATCATCATTAAAGTTCATTATTTAATATGCAAGAGATATTAATGTCGGTATTAATATAATATACTTAGCCATTATTAAAGTTTATTACTTAGTGTTCAATAGAAATATAATTAGTAAAGCCTTCTATTTATTATAATTTTTTGTAATATTATATTACATTTCAAAAATAGTTCTCCATTGACTATATGGATATCGACTTTAATGTGCTAGGCCTTCATTAAGATCCATTAACAGAGGTTAGGTTTTAAATTAAAACTTTATACTTATTATATTTATTACATTGTTATATTATATTTTAAGAATACTTGGAAATTGAAAAAAAATCCTATCTTGTGAATCATAAGAGGTTTGCATTAATTGATAGTGGTTTTAATAATAGGTATTTTTATAAGGAGATTTCTGTGTAGAGTTCTATGTTTGCCACATGGATGCTGAACTAATTACACAATTAATTATAAAACTTTCTGCTTGACCATTATCAAAGTTCATTGCTTAATATATCATAAAAATTTTGATTGAAACTTTTTTTTTATCATAATTTATTGTATTATTATATTCTATTTGAAGAATAGTTATAAAAAGAAGAAAAAGGTAGTACCCCATGCACCTCGAGGTGCTAATATTAATAATAAGAGTTTCTAAATCGAGACTCAGCTTGTATAGATTCTCCATTCACTATATAGATGCTGGTGTTAATGTTGTTAATCTTAATGATAGGAGTTTCTACTTAGCTATCATTTAAGTTTAATGTGCAATAGAAATTTAGATATTAAAGCTTTTTATTTATTATAATGATGGAAATTTTTAGTATATATGCTATCATTAAAATTAATTATTTAGCATCCAAAATATTTATAAAATAGAGAAAAAAAGCCATATCTTATGCATTATGCATATCAATGGCAGAAGTTTCTACACAAAGGTTTAGCTTGTATAAAGTTCTTCATTCTCTATGTGGATATCATATCGATGATGTGAATATCAATAATGTGAGTTTTTGCTGGACCATCATTGAAGTTCATTATTTGTTATACGATAGAAATTTGATTATTAAAATCTTCTATTTATTATAATGATGGATGTTTCTACCTGACCATCATTAAAGTTTATTATTTAAGCTATAGAAGCCTTCTATTTATTATAATTTATTACGTTATTATGGACTACGATTGAGAAGTGGAATGAGAGAGCCAAATCAATAAATAGAAAGAGATTTATTG
The DNA here is from genome assembly GCF_000442705.2 of Elaeis guineensis. Lineage (NCBI taxonomy): Eukaryota > Viridiplantae > Streptophyta > Magnoliopsida > Arecales > Arecaceae > Elaeis > Elaeis guineensis. The sequence continues at coordinate 105,903,400 of NC_025997.2, read as the reverse complement.
ATATCTAAAGATTTGTTGGATTGCTGTTTTTCCTCATGGACAAGAGAGGCGGCATCATGGCCAGTAGTGAGAATGAGAGCTCCATTAAGGGAGATCGGGTGGTCATTCTCGATGGTGGAGAGGCTGGAGATGGACTTGGGTTGTTGTGCTTTCTCGTCCAAGTATGGGTTTTTGAGAACAAACTCCATTGCTCTCAAGAGAAAGAGAGAAAGAGGACATTGGGGGATAGAAAGATTATATAACGAGATTGGGAGCTGAAAGCAATGCAGGGAGGAGGCCAGTGTTATTTACAACATACAAGTATGGAAGAAGATGAGTGCAAAAAGAGACTAGTTTTGGAGTTTTTATCCTTATTATTTTTATGAATTAATAAAATAGTCACAATATTCATAATTTTTTAATGTTTATTAATCAATTTTTTTTTTGAGGGGAGAGGGGGCTTGTTAGATGTTGAGAGAGAAAACTAGAACTAGTAAAATTACTAGATCAAGTGCACATAAAAGGATCTAGTATGGCATCATATTGTGAAGATAGTTATGAACTGTATGCCACCAGCACCGCCATAACTTTTGTACTATCTAAAGGAACAATTACATAATGAACATGGTAAGCAATTACATAATGAATAATCTAATATCCGAATCCATCATATAGACAAAAAGAGAGAGAATTGAAACTAGTAAAATTTTAAAGCAATCATATATATAATGATTGATCATGATAATATATTGTCCAAGATACATGAAACTAAAGAGACTTGAAACTAGTAAATTATTAAAGCAATCATATATAATGATTGATCATGACCATATATTGTCCAAGATACATGAAACTAAATTATAAATTATGTATTATTAATAATGCTAGTACTACCTTGGATTTATACTAAACATGGTATAGAGTTGTACAACAAAGAGAGAAAAGAATTCAAAGTAGCAAAATTATTTGAGAGAGTGCATATGTACAAATTAAGCACGATAAACATATTGTCCAAGATATATGGAAGATACATCATATATTATGCACCACCAATAACATCATGACTATCATAATATATATGATAGGTGGTTGTATAACAAAGAGTTTAATATCCTGACCTGATACATCATTTAGATAGAAAGAAATTTCTAAAGTAGTAAATTAACAAATAAATCACATAAATAATGATCTTGTAGAAAAGTATATTATCCTAGATCTATAGAAACTAAATTATGAATTATATGTTATTAGGATTGTTAGCACTGCTATGGCTTTTATAAACAATGTGGTAGATAATTGTATGCTAGATAGAACTAGAACTAGTAAAATTATTGGAGTAAGAATGTATGCAAGGATTGAGCACAATAATATATTATTTAAGATATATAAAAGATAAATTATGAATTGTGCATTGCCAGCACCACAATGACTTTTATAATGTAAATGGTAGGTAGTTGCATAATAAACAATCTAATACTCCAATTCTTCATTTAAATAAAGAAAGAAATAGAAATAATAAATTAAAGGTGTAATGATTGATAAATCTAATACATCAATGCCTCATTACATAAATAATCACATATATAGTGACTGAGCATGACAATATACCATCCAACATGCATGAAAAATGAATAACAAATTATGTCCCATTGGCGCTACCAATGCTACCATTGTTTTAAAGACATGCAGTAGACTCTTGTATGACAAACAATCTAGTATTCTATCTTAAATGGATATCGAGAGGTTATGAAAAAGATTGTATATGTAATTCTTGGGCATGACAACTTATTATCCAAGATATGTAGGAGCTAAATTATAAACTATATGCCATTAATATTGCCATAACTTTTGCAATACATGCGCTAGGTAATTGCAAAGAAAATAACATGATATCAACATTCATAACTTGGAGTGCAAGAATTAATAGTAGTGAAATTTATTATGGAGATCATATATGTAATGACTAAGCATGGCAATATATTGTCCAATGTATATGGGAGCTAATCATAAACTCTACATTAGTATAAGGTGCCATGAGTGTTGTTGCAATACATGTAGTAAGCGATCATATAATAAATAACTTGATATCCTATTTATTATAAGAAAGATAGACAAAGTAGTGAAGTTATTAGAGCAATTGCTTGTCTAAAAAGTAAATATGATAACATATTGTCTAAGATAGATATGATCTTGATTATAAAGTTTTGGTACACCTGATAGTGAATTGTTGAATAGATATTATAATATCCTAATTCATTTTTAAATTTATGAGAGCAAAATATTCCTTACGTGGAGAGAATAGAATGTGGTGGGATGCTAGATTTATCATCATTTCTAATATACCTAGCAATGAATTACCATAGTAACTAACATAGTATATATAGACTCTAGTTGCATGATAAGTAATTTAATCTAATCTAATCATCAATTCACTAAAAGAAGGGTTATATTTATAGAGGCTTTAAATTGTAGTTGATTTTACCTAATGTTCTTGCTTAATATGTAAAACAAACCCTAACACTATAAAAGTGGCTTAATTTTCAAAACTTTCAGTCTCCATAATGACTCTTAAATATTATTAGATGCTTAAACCATCTTAAACTTCTAATAAAAGAGAAAGTCTTCAATATTGCTGGACTTTGATTAGTCCAATGGGAGAAAATAATTCATTAAGGAACTCTCCTTGAGTTTGGACTTCTATGACTATATGAATAATAAAATTTTCACATACAAAAGCCAAAGTAATTTGCTGGTTGTAGCAAAACTCATTTAAAAAAATCTAATATAATAAATATTTTTTTTTAAAAAAAAGAAAGATATATTAGCATTTAACCCATGTTAAAAGCATTTGAAGTTTATCCTATATCTAATATCTTTAGTAGTATAGCCATGTGCGAATTATGATGTGTATTATAATTGTTTAGGGGAAAAAAACCAATGATAATTAGTGTATCACTATTACCCTCTCCACATAGTCAAATAAATTATTTCTATATAATTTATTAACTAAACTATTTTCTTTTATATGAATTGATTATGTGAGTAAGGTTGCTTTATTGTAACTAAGTTGTCACATATTTGAAATATGAAAATAGTCTCTCCTTGAGTAAGAGTAATACTATGCACATCTGACCTTCTCTAGATTCTATAGCGGTGAGAACCTCATGCATTTGGACCTCTTTTATGAATTGATTAATTAGCTATTAGACTACATATGCGAACAATTACTCTTGCATGACTTCTATATATGAAGTTTAGCATTAACAATAAATCTTGCTTTAATTGAAATATCTTGCCTAAAAAGATTAGCAACCTGGGGGGGGGTAAATTGGTTCTTTAATAACTTTAACTAAATTTGAAAACTAAATAATTATGTACCTTAATCTAAAGCTATCTATAGTATTTGTGAGGTGTATGAAATATGCTATAGTAGAATTAAGATACTAAAGCAACAAAGTAAGAATTAAAGGTAAGTAAAAAAAGTAAGATGGTGAAGCAAGAAATAAACAAGGCACAACATAAACATAAAAAGTTTTATAGTAGTTTGGTGCAACCTCACACCTATGTCTACTCTTCAAACTTTTTTTGAGAATTCTACTATAATCAGTCTGATTACAGTATGTTTATTTTATCTGAGATCACAAACAAATCTAATTGATTTTTCAATATCACCAACCAAAATCATACATTAATTATTCTTCAGATTCACAATCAATTCAGTTGATTTTACGAGCTCACCAATTAAAATCTATAATTTTTAATTTTAGATTTGAATCCCATATTTTTTTCTTCTAAAAAAACTTATAAAGAAAATAAGATACACTGTATAAAAATTTAAGATAAATAAAAAATAAAAAAATCAAACTCTTTTGAGCGTGAAGAAGATGTTGAAGGATGGCTCTTTTGAAGGTTGATTTTTTTTCTTTGAAGCTTGAGAAGATGTAGCTGAAGATAGTGAAGATTACTCTTGAAAGCTCACTCAATTTTTTACATATTTTTTTTTCTTTTCTCTTCTCAAGAATATTAAATGAAACTCACATAATTTGAATGTTTCACTCTTTAATCCCCTTAATTTTCGCTCTTCATTGAGTTTGAAAGCCTTTAAATTCTTTCTAGAAGTCAAACTAGCTTTTTCTAACCATTGAAGAATAAAAACTAGCCATTGGAGATCATTTAAAATAATTTTAAATTTTTGTAGAGCTAGCCGTTAGAGCTGATGTCGACTCAAATAGATCTGAAGTTGACTCGAAGACTGTAGGAGTCAACTCAAGGACTGCACTAAAAAAATTTTGCTCTTTATTTTTTCTGAGAGAGAACTCAAACTTTCAAGAGTCAATTTGAACTCTGTGCCACTTGGTATCAACATGTCAGAGTCAACTTGAAATCTCTTGAAGTTGACTTTAAGGCTTTTTCACTTGATTTTTTATGAAAAATCTTTATCTAATCATCCTTTTTTACTTTCAAAATACTTTAAATACTTCTCTAACTTTAGGATTTATTTTTTTAAGCTTCTCCATACTTCTTTAAATATTTAAGCTCATTATGCTCCCTATAAAATAAATTAATTTCTTCAAAAATAGATATTCATTAGTATCATACTCAAAAATTTTATACTCATCAAAATCAATCCTAAGATCAACATCTTCTCCTTTTTGACGATGATAAAATTTTGAGTATATATAAAATAAAATATAGTGTGGTTCTAATATTTATTCTAATTTATATATTTCACATGAAGTAAATAAGTAGATATATTAAGAACATATTTCATCAATAAATCATAAAATGTTCAAGTTTGCTCAAACATATTAGCTCAAATATATACTCAACTTATCCTCTCTCCCTTTTCGACAGCATCAAAAAGCTCAAGGAAGGATTTGAATAGAATCATCAAGTTAAAAGCTTAAAATTTTGGATAAAACTTTTGAAATTCTAAAAATTAGATTCAGATTAAAGAAAATAACACTTCTCTTCTTTTCTCTTCTCCCTCTTTTTGAATTTTGAATAAAAACTTGTCTAGTTTCAGAACATCAGCTTCAATTTTTGATACTAATTACTTTAGTTTTTGAGTGATAATGATGAATCATTTAAATTCTACCTTTTGTAGAAAGATAAAATATTTTCAAAATGAAGGAAATAGATCAAGATTGATAAGTCATGATAAAGCTGATATCAATTCAAAAAAAATATTTCTTCCTTTTCATAAGAAATATCATTCAATTAAGTTCCGAAAAGGTATAAATTTTTTGAATTTGTCTCCAACGATATCATATCAAGAGTATAGCTATGTAAAACCAGATTTGAGATAAAACATTCTTTCTTTTTGCCAAAAAGTAGAATAGTGGATTACAAGGCAAATTTATGAGATGTCTAATATCAATTATATTTCAATTATTTGAAACATTTAGTCTTCTCTGAATATTTAGCTTTAAAAATAATAATAGCTTCTTTGAAATATTCTACTTGATACCAATTTCAAAAGATTCAAAAATATTTTTTCAAATTCATTTCTTGAAATTAACTAATCGGAGCAAAACATGCAAAGTATGAATAATTGTTCCAAATAAATCATATGCTCACAAACATATGAATACTCAAATAAATCTATATGACTAAATCAAGATAAGCAAAGTACAAATATTTATCAAGAATTTCTCTCATTAAGTTCAAAAATGATTGCTCCCCCTATTTTTAATAATAAATATCAAAAAAATTATTTTTCTTAATTTTCTTCTTTTTTCTTCTAAATTGTGCACACTTGTTTAATTAAAAGTAAGTATTACAAGAACATACATTTCTTCTCCTTTGTTTTACAAACAAAGCATATTTTGAATCAAATAGATAAACATAGATGTAAACATCGAACATACATGATAAAAGGTCAAATTTTTATTGATTAGCAATTTTTGAAATCAAGAGTCGACTCTCTAGGTCTAAGAGTCAACTCCTTAACATAGAAAACAGCTCAAGTTTTGATCCAAAAAAAATTAAGTCAAGTAGGATAGGGATCAAGGGCAAATTGAATCAATAATAAAGAAAGATATTTAAATCAATTTAGACAATCAAAAATTAATTAATTAGGGATATAATGATCAATTGAATCAAAGGAGAAACTAGATAATAGCTCTAAGAGTTAAGTTCAACAAGGAGATTTTCAAATTCTTAAGGATCATGCTAAGATGCAATACCAATCAACAATATCAAGCATACAATCTTTTATGACTAAATATCTTATCTTGATATTCTTAGTTCATATAATTTTGGCAAATTTCAATAATTAGATATCAAATTTTACTTTGTAAGATTTTTACTCAAATAATTTCTTATGCAATCAAGCTTGTCTTAGTTTAGGTTTCTCGAATGATATGAGGAATTAAATGACCATGCCACCTTTAGAATAAAAAACATATACTTATGACAAACATATACTAGTTTTGAGCGATACATCAAAACATTCAACTCATAAAATGTGATCATTGTAAACATTGATAAATTATCAAAATCAATCAAATATGCTAACTAATTACTACAATCAATGATGGAATGATGTTAAGAAAGTTTAGCTTTTATCAAACATTATCACCCATCTTTTTAAATCCTAAGCATTCATTCTTTAAAAATTTGCTCCTTTCATTCCATTGGATGCTTGATATATCTGTAAAATTATTTTTTAATTTTTGATATCCAAGCCATCTTAAGTCTATTGGAGTTAGTGCTCATGATTTCTTTTGAAATCCAAATTTGCTTAACCAAAGTGTGACCGATTCTTTTAGTATTATATTTTAAAATTTTATAGCCAACTTTGTTATATTTAAAATAAACTATAAAATAATTTTCATGTGAAGCATTACTAAATATATTCTTGATAAATTTTTATTTTCTTAAAGGATTGAAGTCAATTCCAACTTTATCGAAAATAACTTTTTGATTATTTAAAATCAATTGAAGCTTTTGTGAATCAATTGTAAATTTTTCAAGTATTGGCTTCAATGTTTTAATCTCTTCTCTAAGTTTGGTATTTTCTTCCATTGGAGATATTTCAGATTTCAAAAGACTTTCTTTTTCTTCAGCTAATATTTTCTTATCTTTCAAAAGATCTTTTTTTCAATCATAATTTTATTCTTCTCTTCGATCAAAAATAGATTAGACATTTTGAGTTCTTTATTTTTCAATCTTATCTTTTTATATTCATCCGTTCCATCATTAAAAATTTTAAATAACTCATCAAAAGTTAATTCAAAAGAATTTTCAAGGTATACCTCATTATCGTCAATCATGAGACAAAGATTTGCAACACCTTCCTCTTCTTTTTCATTGAAGCTTGAAATATCACTATCTCTTCAAATAGCTATCATTGTATTACTTTTACTCTTTTTGAGATTTTTTTTGAGTAGAGGACAATCCGGTCTGTAATATCTTCTCTTGTTGTACTTGTAGCAAATGATATTTTCTTTCTTTTTCTTCGTTAGCTTCTTTTTTTTTCAAACTTTTCTTCATGAGGAACTTCTTGAATTTTCTAGCAAGCAGCTCCAAGTTCTCATTTTTTATTTTCACTTTTTTCTTCATCTTCATCCTCCAACTCATCACTTTCTTTTAATTTTGTAGTTGATTTGAAGGTGATGGTCTTCTTTTTTTTGATTCTTCTTCTTTCTCCTTTTGATATATATTCAACTTATGTGTCAATTAACTCTTTCATAGATAGCTTGGTGAGATCTCTCACTTTTTGTATGGCTTGTCACTTTGATTTTTCATGTCATTGATAAATACTTTAAAATCTTGTAAACAAGCTCATAATTAGTATAAGTTTTGTCAAGACCATTTAAAGCATTTATAATGTCAGTAAATCTTGAGATACATCAGAAATAGAGACATATTGTTACATTTTGAACAATTCATACTTATGAACAAGCAAATAAATTTTAAATTTTTTAACTTGACTTGTTCCTTCATGAGTTATTTTTAATCTATCTCAAATCTCTTTTACTAATGTACAAATTGATATTCGATTAAATTCATGTACATCCAATGAGCAATAAAGTACATTAATGGCTTCAATACTAAATTGCGCCATCCTTTTATCATTCTCATCCCAATTTTTCTTCATTTGGGAAGAGACACTCTATTGATTACAATTATGGGTGTGTATGGTCCTCTGGTTATGACTCCATATATATCATAATTTAAAACTTATATAAATATTCTTATTCTAGCTTTCCAAAATATGTAGTGGGTGCCATTAAATAGTGATGGTCTCAAAGTTGATTGTCCTTCGATAAATGAGAAACCAACTTAAGTTGCCATGATTTTTGGCTCTAGACTACTAATTTAATAATAAATATTAGAGCACTCGCTTTCATACAATTGTTGTCCAAAAAGATTAGCAACCTAAGAATAGAGGTGAATTGGGTTCTTTAACAACTCTAACTAAATCTAAAATCAAAATAATTATGTGTTTTAATTTAAAGCTATCTAGAGTGTTTGTGAGGTGTATGAAATGTACTATAGCAGAATTAAAATACTAAAGCAATAAAGTAAGAATTAAAAGCAAGTAAAGAAAGTAAGATAATGAAGCAAGAAAGAAACAAGCCACAATATAAATGCATAAAAATTGATAATGATTCGGTGCAATCCCACATCTATGTCCACTCTCCAAGCTTTTTTTAAAAATTTCACTATAATTAGCCTGATTATAGTATATTTATTTTATTCAGGATCGTAAATAAACTCAATTAATTTTTTGAGATCATCAACCAAAATCGTACATCGATTATTTTTGAGATTCACAATCAATCCAGTTGATTTTATGGACTCATCAATCAAAATCTACAATATTTAATTTTGAGCTTAGACGAGTCTTAATTCTAATTTTTTTTCTCTCAAAAAAACTTGTAAAGAAAATCGGATACAATATATAAAAATTCAGCACAAATAAAAAATAAAAAAGTTGAACTTTTTAAGTATGAAAAAGATGCTGAAATATGGCTCTTTTGAAGCTTGATTTCTCTTCTTTGAAGCTTAAGAGGATATAGCTGAAGGTGGTGAAAATTGCTCTTGAAAGCTCACTTAATTTTTTGTACAAATTTTTTCTATTTTTTCTTCTCAAGGATATCCAATAAAGCTCTCACCAATTTGAATATTTCACTTTTTAATCCCCTTAATTTTGGCTTTTCATTGTATTTGGAAACTTTTAAATCATTTTTAGAAGCCAAACTAATCATTGAATAATAGAAACTAGCCATTGGAGATCATTTGAAATGATTTTGAATTTTTGCAAAACTAGCCGTTAGAGCTAGAGTCGACTCGAGTAGATCTGGAGTCGACTCGTGTAGATCTGGAGTCGACTCAAAAATTATCAAGTTTATTTTCTAATTTTTTTGATAGAGTCGACTCAAACTTTTTAGGAGTTGACTTAAGCTCTGTGCCATTTGATGCCAACATACCGGAGTCGACTTGAAAACTCTCGGAGTCATTTCTAAGCCTTCTTCACTTGATTTTTCATAAAAAATATTTATCTCATCAACCTCTTTTATTTTCAAAATACTTCAAATACTTATTCAACTTTAAGATTTATTCTTTTAAACTTGTCCATACTTCTTTAGATATTCAAGCTCATTGTGCTCCCTATAAAATAGATTAATTTCTTTAAAAGCACATGTTCATTAGTATCATACTTAAAAATTTTATACTCATCAAAATCAATCCTAGGATCAATAAAATGAATCAAATTTATACATTCAATTTTTCCAGCTAGAGTAGCATTATGATAGCACATGACATCAATTTTTTCTAACAAATCTTCACTCCTCTAATAATTATGTTGCTAATGGATCTCATAAGATGCAACTTTTCATTTCTAACATGGATTGTTTTTACGTTAGATTGATTGTTTTAAATAAGGATTCAGTATGTCATGCATGATCATATTATTAGGTTTTCTCTTTATTTTCATTAACATGTTAATCTCATATACACTTGCTTAGAAACATATTAGATAAACATTTGTCAAAATTGTGTTGTTGAATTGCTAGGTAGAAATTTTTCTTTTGAATGCCAATCAATCAGTATATCTCTACGAACATATTGAATAACTACTTAATAATAATCTTTCTCATAAGATCAATATATATAAAGTTTAGCTTTAAAGTTGAGTGCTATATCTTTGGATTGGAATTGACTCTAAAGGGATTATGAATATTCCTATTGTCAAGAATTTGTTTATCTTAGAATAAGAAAAACAAAGGGCCATATTTTGCAAATTCTTAACCTTATGAAAAAGAGACAAGATAAATAGTTGTAGTTTTTTAGTATATGAGTCTAAGTCAAAAGGATATTGAGATTATTTTCAAATCAACAAATTATTTGCCTCTTAGTTCCCACATCTACTTTGAGAGAAAAGAAAATGATATTTTTAGAAAATGGATGATCATGTTTGTTAATCCAAAGATTGACTTTGACAAGTATAAAATATTTGAGTATGGTACTAATAATTTTGTATTCTTGAAGTAGTTAATTTATTTTATAGGAGGTATAATGAACTTGAACATTTAGAGAAGCATGGAGAAATCTAAAAAAATAAATCCCAAAGTTGGTGAAATATTTGAAGTATTTTGAAAGCTTTTTTAGTGAAGAAGTTGACCTTAAAAAGCCCTGAACCAATAACAGAAGATTATAATTTTCAAATATTAATTTTTAAAAGTCAACTCCAAGTTTTTCAGAGCTGACTCAAGTAGATTGCAAGTGGACCATAAATTAACTATGAGTCAACCTTGAACAATCTCTAGCAACAGACAAAGAGGTGCCAAATTTGATCTATTTCTGAGTTGACCTCAAGTCCACTTCGAGTCAACCCCAAGTTTTTGTGGGTTGACTCTGCTGTTGCTAATAGCCTAATGACTAATTTTTCTATGAGCTTCCAACAGGTAGAAAATGACTTTGATGGCTAGTTTGGCCTCTCCAATGCCTAATATACCTTTTCAAACCAAATTTATATTTATTTAATATATGAAATAAATTGGGGGAAGAAACATAAGAGGAAAGAAAAGAGAAAAACATAAGTTTCAATTGAGTGCACCAAATATCTTTGTGGAAGGCAATATAGAGGATTTAAGAGCTTTAATTAAGTTATCAAGAGAACATCCACAACAATCATTGAAAGGCCTCTCTTTTATTCAAGAAGAAAAAGTCAAAGCCATTAGAGCTCATCTTTATTGACTTCTCTATGCTTCATTGCGATAAATTTTATTTTTGAGCATTGTCTCAATTTTTCTATACTATATTATTTATTTTATTTTTGTTATAAGTTTTTTAGGATATAAACATGTGAAATAAGCTTTTTCCAAGCCTGTAATTAGATGATATATAGAGCAAATCTAAAAGTGACTTAGTTGGAAAGGTTTCAGTTGATTTTCTATGCAAAATTAACTAGGTTGATTATGAGCCTGCTAAAATAATTCGGTTTTGTTTGATTGTGAGCTCAATAAAAACAATCATACCATATTCAAAAGGATTATAGTAAAATTTTTAAATAGAAAAATTTGGAGAGTGGATATATGTGCTAGGTTTGATATCGAATCACTATAAATTTATGGTGTTTGTATGTGTTGTTGATTCTTTACTTCTTGCATCATGTTTAGGGCATGTTTGGATGTCTAGGCTCAAACTCCCATGGGATTCATGGGTTTAAACCAGTGTAACTAGAAAAAAGAAGTCTGAGTTAGGCTTATAATCTCAATACTTATGAGCATTTCGAGTAGACTGGCTTAAATTCCATAGGATGAAAAAATAGCCTCAACAGATTTTTTTTTTCCTATGAGATTCAGGCCAGCCTATATAAAAAATAGTCTTGGATGATTATAGATATAGACTTAGCCTAACCTCTAATTCAATATTTTTTGATGATTGTACTAGCCCAACCCATAAATTCTGTAGAATTTTGGATCCAACCATCCAAACAAGCCCTTATACTACTTACACAATTTGCATACACTTTACATTCACTTAATTAAGTAGTTCTTAAGTATGTAATTGTTTAAATTTGTAAAAATTTTTGAAAATCCAATTGACCTCTCCTCTTAGATTGCTATATCTAGGCAATAATGTCCTAGACTTTCATATATATTTTTTTTGGTAGATGAGGGAGGTTATAGAACCATCCAAGACCAGCCATGTGTGTTGGGCATGTGGCATAACCTTATATCTCTGAAAACATAGCCCTCTAAAATATACAAGGGTTTTTTGAGTTACAGCCTCCAAAATATGTGAAATTAGATGAATGCCCTCGCAAAGTTGATATAAGAACTGAGGGCAAACAATCTATTGATTTAAAAATAATCTCAATATTTTTTTGACTCAGACATATGTACTAACAAAAATGATAACTATTTACTTGTCGCTTTTCCATAAGCTTAAAGATTTGCAATATATGGTTTCTTGTTTTTCTTATTTTAGGATAAATAAATTTTTGATGGTAGAAATATCTATAAAACCTTTAGATTGCATTTGATGCATTGCCAGGCAATCTTAATCTGGATTACCTGCAATCTAGATAGATTATCAGTAATATTGATTATTGTATTTGGTACATGTAGGTAATGTTGTAGTAAAATTACTGAAAATCTTGATTGATATGTTTAGTATGATAATTAGATTACTGATAATGTAACAACAAATTTTTAAAATATCTTTAAATTAAATTATTAGTTTAACATTTTAAACTATTTATTTAATTTTTTAATGATAAAAATTATTATATAAAATTTTTTAATTATTTTTTAATACTTATTATTATTATTATTATTATTATTATTATTATTTTATTTTATTTTTTGCTTCCTTCTCGTTCCCCCGCACACCACACCTCGACACCCCCCTCCCCCCACCCTCGGCGGCCCCCGGTTGCTCCGCGCACCCTACCCCCTACAACACTCTGCCCGTCGTGCCTCCGGCACCGCCTCTCGACCGTCTGCACCTCCTTCCATCCTCTTGCACCGCCTCCTAGCCTCCTGACAAACTCGTGCCCCGTGCCCCCTGTAGCCGCCTCCATCACCGCCCTCACCCACCCCACCAGTCCCTCGCACCCCACCCTCCGTGGCCCTCCACATGTCACACCTCCGGCACCGCACTCCGTCCCCCCGACTGCCTGCACTACCCTGGCCACTGCACTCCAGTCCCCCGACGAAGAGCTGTCACTGCATCCTCGGACTCGCACCCCACCGTTGCCTCATCCAGCTTCACTGCCCACCAGTATGAGCAAGGAGACGACGGCGAAGAGCGTCTCATCTAGCTCCACCGCTGCCTCATCCAGCTCCACCGCTACCTCATCCCATCGCAGCTCGATGAAGAGCATCAAGGAGATGATGGTGGCCTGCCGATCGATTGGTTTCTGACTGCCGTCGATCGGATTTTATAGAGGAGAGCGCAGATTTTGGCCCCCCTCTTTTCGCTGCCCATCATGAGGAAGAAGATCATCTGAATTTTTTGAAGATATTTTTGTCCAAAAAAATTATTATAAGATTTTCAAATATGTAGTAATCTGGATAGCCATCCGTCTTGAAGGCAATCCAGATTGCCTCTTGAGAGGTAATCCGGAGGCAATCCAGATTGCCACTTAAAATACATACAAAATGCAGTAATATGATGGGTCTATGTTAAATTACTGATGATCTAGATAGATTGTCAGTTACCAAATGCAACTTTAGAGTCAATTTTAGAAGGTCAGGTGCCATTCCTTCTTGGCCTTCTAGCTTTCTTTGTTAGAGAACTTCACCATGTGCTTGAAGTACATGGTTCTCAAATTCTACCTCTGTAACTTAAGCACATGGTTCTCAAATTCTACCTCTGTAACTTGAGCTGTCGGCTGTCGCCTTCATCCCTCTTGCGAACAACATCCAATGGCACTACCAGCTTCATCTAGTGGAGCTTCGCAGGCAACTGTTTCATTGCCCTAATCTCCGTGCTCCATAAGGAGCTTGCCATCTCCTTCAGAACGGACAAAATCTATAAGTACCTGTTTGTCCTCTCATTAGGTTGATAACCAAGAAGAGTCGGACAAGGCCACCGTCATGTTCACCAGCGCATCCGCAAAGCAACCCCAAAGTTCCACATCTCCTTCTTCTCTCTACTAAGGCAAAATGTTTCGCTTTATCTGCTCCATCGACTAAAGCCCTGCCAAGAAGAAAATAGAGTAATTCTTTGCGCACCACGTGTGGTGCAACAAAAATATATTATCTCATTTTATTAAATTATATAATTATTATTTTTCAATATATATTTAATATTTATAATTTTATTTTTTTATTTAAAATTTTAAATGATGAAAATATATATAATTTTTTGAAAAGATTATAACATTTTGTGGGCATATATTATGACCTCCTGTAATTAAATTATGACTTTCTTCGCAATAAGAAGTCATAATTTTCTTCTAAAAATTATAACGAGAGAAGAATATTTTCATCATTAAAAATTTATAAAATTTTTAAATAACAAAAATACTTTTCTCTTATGATATCCTGTGGCCAAATTATCACTTGTTGTCATACAAGAAGCTATAATTTGACCATAGGATATTATAATAAGGTCATTTTCAAAAGAAGAATGATATTTTTATCATTCAAAATTTTAAACGAAAAAGTGAAACTGCAGTCATCAAATGTATGTTAGAAAGTGGTGGCTACATGACCTTATAAGATGAGGTAGTGTATTTTTACTATATCACATGCATTGCACAAAGACTTTCTTCAAAGAGAAAATATTGTGGCTCCCAAAATGGGCCGATTGCCACATTGGCCACTGCATGTCTCACCTGGCCCAATCAACACAGTGGATTGGATCGGATGCAGTCCAATTCTTCTCTTGATCCCAAGAGTAACACAGGGTTGGCGCAGTCCAAGCTCTGGCTGCTGTTGGTTTGCTTAGTCTCGAGATATTTGGGAGGAGTCAACCATGTTGGCCTACGTCTTAGTACACTAGATGTGGAGGTTCTCTCACTTTTGATGCCGGTGGTGTCTTAAGAGCCTGTCATTAGAAAGGTAGTTATTTTCAGGTATCAGAGGTAGTTATTTTTAGGTACCTGTGGTTACTTTTGATAACAGTTTATAGATATATGCTTTTCTTGGAATGTCTAGGTTGGTATCTGTTGCAGTTGTATGGTGCACGCCTCAAGCCTTCTCTCCTTCCACCTTTTATATTAGTTTGGAGGGACTTCCCCCTCTTCCCCTTCTTCCAAACACATCAAAGGAGTTTTCCTCCTTCCATTTCTCCTCCTTTCCTTCTTATTTTCTTCTTTCTTAGCACCATCATGATACATACCACACCCACTATGGGAGCCTAAAGCAACAGCTTTACCATAAGTTTCATTTTCTTTTTTTTCTTTTTTGGTATATATTTGCATCTAGCCTTTTCTTTGCGCTGTTTAAGTGATTAGTTACATCAGTATGTCGGAAAACATATATCTACATACTTCATTATAAGTAGTTATGCTTTTAGGCATTTTTAAAAGAGTGCCGAATAGTTTGACAATATTTTAAATTTTTAGAAGAATTTTTTATTGATTTCATGAATGATGATTCACAACTGTTTGGTGAGTTCAAGGGGTTTGAGCCTATTTAGGTCCTCTATTGGGTTGTTCCTCAGAAGCCATCACAATAATGCTGATTTACATGCATGGAGAAATCCCAATGCAGGTTGTATCAAGCTAAATTTTGATGGTGCTTCGAAATATGGAAGCAGCGATGCAAGCATTGGAGGAGTATATAGAAATCATGAAGGAGTGTTCTTGCTTGGCTATGCTGAACGCATAGGCAAGGCTACAAGTTCTGTTGCTGAATTAGTTGCAGCAAAGCGCGGTCTCGAATTGGCTATTAAGAATGGCTGGTTCAACATATGGATTGAAGGAGATGCAAAAGGAGTAGTGGATCTCCTTAGGAACGGGATGCGGCCAAAATCTAAGGAAGATCTTAAGCATTTTAGAGAGATTAGTGTGTTAATTCCCCGACTGAAGGATTTCAATGCTTCTCATATCCTTAGAGGAGGGAACA
Organism: Elaeis guineensis; assembly: GCF_000442705.2. Taxonomy (NCBI): domain Eukaryota; kingdom Viridiplantae; phylum Streptophyta; class Magnoliopsida; order Arecales; family Arecaceae; genus Elaeis; species Elaeis guineensis. Next base: position 105,887,384 of record NC_025997.2, on the reverse strand, counting down.
AGGTTGCCGACAAGCTTGCTAAATTGGGTTACAAAATGCACAAACCTCAAATTTGGTGGGATGTTCCTCCTGATGAAGTTATACGATTCCTCCGTTGGGATGCGGAGGGTAAAGTCATTACACGGAGAAAACGAAATTCTTAAGATGCATAGGAACTATATAATTAAACAATTGTACATGTATCACCATTTTTTTTCTTTTGTTTTTCATTATGAGAAGGTTGACCATATGATCTTGTAAATGGAATGTGTATAACTTATCTTGTTTTGTTGTTAATTTTAATGATGTCTACATGTTCAATTTTATGATAACTCCATTATTCATCGATATTTTTTTATATATTTATTTATTTCTTGTTCGAAAAGGGAGGGAAAGTCCATCAGGTGGAGTTATTCATACGTAACTACTCGAAGAAATTGTTATGCGTTTGCATGTTGGGTTGGGTTCTATGTTATGGGCCCGAAAACTAAGTGGGCTGGTCTTGATCCAGACGTTGTTCTTGTTATTCTCTTACTCCTCGTTGTTTCTTTGCTAGCAAGAGAGAATGGTGGGTAGAATGATTCTGTCTCATCAGCAGCTAAGAAGCTTGGGAAATCAATGTCGCTTTCCGGCTGGTGTGACGCCTAAAAGACATCTTTAAAGCGAGTAATAGCCTTTACTAATGCAATTCATATTCACCATTAGCCTTGGCTCCTGAAACATCTTGCCCGAACTAATGCAATTCATATTCACCATTAGCCTTGGCTCCTAAAACATCTTGCCTGAATAGCGACCATTATGGAGGTTTTTACAATTCACTTTGAGATTTGTTCTTCAACCTTGATTCATGGGATCGTCGGCGATTTGTTGGGCTGGAGCGTAAAGCGTGGGCCAAGGGAGATGCCGAGTGGGGACCACCCTACAGCCTCAAAGGCGAGCGATCGGCTGGATTCGAGCTGGTGAAGAACGGTGTAAGGTCGAACGGTATAGATCTCGCCGGAGCCAACGACGGAGCAGGTGAATGATCTGGTCCGATGGTTTTGGAGATTGCCGTGCCCTCGAAAGAGGACTTAAGGGAGAGCGTGGAGCATTGGGCGGCCACAGCGGTGGTTGCGAGGAGCTTGGGCTGGCGGGTGGCGTCGGAGATGGTAGCTAAGGAATTCTGACTTCGGATGGGGGTGAAGGGCAAGATGGCGACATACGGGCTGGAGAAGGGTTTCCTTCTCTTTCGGTTCAAGGAGGTTGTGGATCGGGACCTGATACTCCGGTGGCCTAGGTGGTTGTCGGACAGGTTCTAGCTGTGAAGCCGTGGCAGCTGGGATTCTTTTCAGAGGAGGGGGCAATTGGTATGGCCCTGCTTTGGGTTTGGCTTCTGCGGCTTTCGATCGAGTTTTGGGAGGAGGTAGCGATCCGAAAGTTGCTTTGTCTAGCCGGAGATCTGACTGTGATGGACGACTGCACACCGAAGCTACGCCGCCTTGGCTTCACTTGGGCATGCATGAAGGTCGACCTATCTCGGCCATTGAGGCTTGGGGTGCTTGTCAAGGGGCTGGTTGACATTTTTTGGTAGAGGTTTGTCTACGAGAACCTCGAGAGGTTCTATTTCCACTGCGGCCACTTCGACCTGCCAGAGGAGGTGTGCCTAGCTGGGGAGGTGATGGGAGCTCACCGGTGGGGTCCTGAGATGAGGGGATGGATGGGGGACATGTCACGAAAAGGCTGCGATTGGAGCCGTGGATGGTGGCTGTCCATCGGTGGTAGTCGGAGATGGAGACTTAGGGTGGCTCAAGGAAGATGGTGGCTGGATCGACTCTGCCAAATTCAAAGATGAGTCAACTTGGACCGAAAGCGGCTACTATGGACTCGAATCGGGCCAAGTCGATGGCTGGATCCGATGGCTAGATCCAACCCACCAAAATCGCACGATGGCGATCTTCGATTAGATCCAGGCTGGATCCAACGATCGGATCTGGCGAGGGGGCTGTGGAGATGCATGCGGAGGCAATCGGGGGCCTGAGCCCAGGCAGCAACCACTTTGGGCCTTTGACGGGAGCCACGCGCGGGCTATCATTGGGTGGACGCGAAGGCATGGGCCCTATGGATGGCGGGCGGGCCACGAAGGCCGGCGTGGGCTCATCCTAACCCAAGCATGCCCGGTCCTTGGATTTTGATGTAGATCGGGCGCCTTTCAAGCCCAATGGCAACGATTTGGGGCTTGAGGGGCCCAAGAACGTCTCCTCAAGGAAGAAGAAGGGAAAAGGCCAGGTTGTGGCCCCCTCAGAGACCCACGTGGAGGCCGTAGCTGGCACTGATAACCCTAGAGTTTTTTTCTTCTTGGCAAGGACCTCTAGGGAGGAGAGCGAGGCTTTGATCTAGACGGAGGAGGGGGACTCCACCTCAGGGGGCCTAGTGGTGAAGGGCGGAGCTGAACAGGCGATGGAGCCTGAAATGGAGAGGAACTTGATGCCTCTCAAAGGAGTGGACCCTACTCACAAGGACACACCAGCAGGGGGCCAGGATCCTATCTATGAGGTTGCTATCACCAGACCGTGGTTTGCAATCCAAGAGGAGGGAGAGTGCTCGTTGTCGATGAATTCGATGGCTATTGGGACTAAGACGGGCTCTCAGGATGAGGGGGGCATAGGTATGGGCCCCACCCTCGTGAGTCTTCACCATGAAGTTATTGATTTGGAATACTCGATGGGTGAGGAAGCCCTCATTTTGATCGATTTTTGGCCGGTTGGTTCAGCAGTATGGTCCTGATATCTGTATCTTGCTTGAGATCCATTTTTCTGGGATGAGTCTAGCTAATGCTAGATGATAGATTCTGATGGCATGGAGCACATATGTAGTAGAGTCTAGAGGGCTATCTAGGGGTATCCTAGTGATGTAGTATCGTGGCTCGATCAGGGTGGATACCTTCCATAGATGCGTGCAGCATGTGGCTTTAGTCATCTCTGACCATACTAGTAGACCTTGGCTGCTTTTCGAAATCTATATAAGCACCAAGTATAGAAAGTGGAGGGTGTAGTAGTCCGTGATCTCCAGATTGATCTTGCATGGCTTGCCTTCCCTTGTCACCGGAGACTTCAATTACATTGTGGGGTCCCATAAGAAGAGGGGAAGCAGGCAGCTTGGGGACAATATTGACTCTAGAGAGTTTAGAGACTTCATCAACAATATGGGTCTGATTGATCTTGGCTGTTTGGGTTCTAAATTCACAGGGTGCAACAACTGATAAGGGATGGCTCAAGTTTGGGAGAGGATCAATCGAGCACTTGCCACTACAAAGTGGGTTCAGTGCTTTTCGGATCACTAGGTTCAATACCTTTCAAGGAATGCATCGGATCATTGCCCGATTCTCATCTCGACGGACGGCCTTCGCTTGCCTAGGGCCCTTTCAGGTTTGAGAAATTTTGGACTTTCTATCTTAAATCATGGGATCTGGTTCGAGAGATATGGAGGATGATGATCCGTGGGGAAGCTAGATGTGGGGTGACCTAGAGGTTGGAGTTAGCCAGGCACAGCTTCTTATGATGGAACCATTTAGAGGTTGGTGATATCTTCAGGCACCTCGAGGGGGTGGAGACAGACATTACAGCATTGTAGCTGAGAGAGGATCAGGAGGGATTTCTTCAGGAGCCTAACTTGAGAGAGCTTTGTTATAAGCTCTCAAAGCAACAGTAGGAGACGCTTTGGAGGTAGAAATTAGTGTTCAGTGGATTAGGGAGGGTGATCGAAATATCAGATTTTTTCATCAGTCCACTATGATTAGGAGGCCCATCAACCACATCAGGTAGTTGAGATAAAGCAGCGATAGAGTTGTGGATGATAGTGAGGAGATTAGGGAGTAGATATTTCAATTCTTCAGATCTTACTGGATAGCGTCCTTGGGCAATGATCTACCTCTTCAGTGGTTTCAGACTGCAACCCATGTCTCTGATCTGGAGAATGAGGCTCTGACCGGTCTGATGTCGGTTGAGGAGGTGTAGGGGCTCTTTGATCTCTCGAGGTGGATAAAACCCCAGGATCGGATGGCTTTCCCCCACTCTTCTTCCATCGCTACTGATCTATTATCGGAGATGAGGTGGTGGAGGCGGTGTAGATGGTATTCGAGTCCAGAGATATTTCAGAGGAGTGGAAGAAAAATCGGATCATCTTTATCTCGAAGCGGTAGGATGCGTCTGACTCCAGGGCATTTCAAATCAATAAGACTCTGTACCACTCTCTTCAAGATGTGTGTCAGTGTCCTGCTTGATCATCTGAAGCCGATTACGCCTCATTTGATTTGTCCGAAATAGGATGTTTTTGTCAATGGTCGAAACATCACTGATAATATATTATTTTCTCAAGAGTTTATGCATAATCTGTAGCATGCTTCCATCCATCGGAGCCTTATGGCGATCAAGCTAGATTTGGAGCGTGCATCTGGTAGTTCCTCAAGCAGACCCTTCGAGAGTTTGGATTCCAAAAGAGATGGATTGATTGGACCACGGACTGTGTGGAGACTCCTAGCTTTGCTATCCTGATTAATGGTGTCCTGATGGAGTTCTTTCACTCGACCATCAGTCTTCATCAAGGTTGCCCACTCTCCTTTTATCTATTTATTTTATGTGCTGATGCTTTATCTCAAACATTGAGGGTGGCAGTCCAGGGGTCGGTATTGGAGCCCTACTAGCTTGCCCCTAGAGTGCAGCCACTCTCACACCTCCTCTTCGTAGACAATTATCTCTTTATTGGGCAGGCCTCGATATGAAATTTGAGATATTTTGTATCCATTATTAAGGCTTACTGTCAGATGTCAGGCTAGCTTATGAACTTACAGAAATCTGCAGTTATTTTCCACCCAAGATGAAGATCTAGATAAAGCAGACGATTCGAGAGTGATTGGAGATCTCGGAATTAACTAGGACCTTGACCTGTCTAGGCATTTCTATCACTGATCGACATCTTTGGAGGGCCGACTATGGTCCTTTGGAGTAGGGGGTTGCAGATCAACTCGAGGGTTGGCAGGCCAACATCCTTTCCATGATGGGTAGGATGACTCTTATGAGATTGGTGGTCAGCTCTATCTCGATATACCTGTTGGCCAATACGATCATCCTGATTTTCTGTCTTAGAGGATTGGAGTAGTGATTTTGGAATTTTCTGTGGGACTCGAGGAACGATAGGCGTGGGATCCACCTGCGGTCCTAGGAGGTGGTCTACTAGCCTATGAGGAATGGTGGTCTGGAGATTTAGTCTTTGATAGTCAAAAGGGAGGCTATGATATCCAGACATATCATCAAATTTCTTATCTAGCCAGACTACTTTTGGAGTAGGGTGATGAAGGTCCGATATAAGGCATAGAGCCAGAAGTCTCAGATCATGGCCCCTTGTGGTTGCTTTTTTCTCTAAAAGAAGATCTATGCTCGTGGGCCTACTGCTTTGGATCAGGTTAGATGGCTGATTAGGGAAAGACTTCGATGGCTGTGAGCCAAGATGCTTGGATTTTCAACCTTCCTTTCTTCTGATGGCCCACCTATATTAGCAATGAGGTGTATGATTATCTATGTGTCTGCGATCTACTTAACGTCGATGGTAGGAGCTAGAGAGCACAAGAGATCACTAGACTATTTGGCAGTCCGCTTGTTGATCGGATCCTCACCACTCCTATTCTAATTTTTCGTAGCCAGGATCTAAGGGTGTGAGGCCGATCTTGCTGCCCTAGGATTTTTTTGAGGGACCTTTTTGAGATATGCAAGCCGATGTCGGGTAGGAGGATCATGGCTGCTTGGATTTGGAAAGTTCCCACCTATCCCAGAGTGAGACTATTTCTCTGGAAGCTTGCATGGGATCGACTTTCAATGCGCACACTTCTCAGAGATAAAAATATGGAGTTGCTAGTTTCTTGCCCGATCTATGAGCTAGAGTATGAGTCCACTAAGCACACCATCCTGCATTGTCTGAGAGCCAAGCCGATTTGGAGGAGGGTCGGTGGCTAGCCTTGGGAGATGGTTGGGGATGATTGGTTGGTGTCCTTCTTGAGCATGATCCATCGAAGTTCAGCTAATAGGATGACCTCCACTTGGAGGGGTACGTTGGCTTACATCGTCTACTAGATTTGACTTTTCAAAAATAGCCTAGTCTTTGAGGGAAAGGTGGTTTCTGCAAACCGGGTGTTGGAGAGAGCAATCTGTTTGGTTGTAGAGTATAGTTACTTTGATGCTGCTAGCCCATCCCTTGATGCCTCCATTCACTGGGACTCCTTTGCTGCTCCTGTAATGATCTGGAGGGTCATTTTCATCTCCTGAGAGCCCCCTTCTTTAGGGTTTGTCAAGGTGACCTTGATGGCAGTGTCAGAGATGGGAGGGATGGTGTTGAGTTTGTTATCCAGAGTTTGGATGTCAAGCTGTTGGTACCTAAATATTTTCATCTCTTTGAGCCTTTAGTTCCGGGAGTTGAGCTTCATGTCATGTGGAGAGCATCATTTTTTCCAGACAGGAGCTGTGGATGGAGAGGATCTTCATTGAGGATGACTCTATTACTGTCATTGGATGGATCCGTGACAGTAGGAGGTAGCTAGAAGCCCATTCTCTTTGACATTTGGACTACACTTCACCTCTCAGTTGCAGTGGTGGTGCAGCATGTCTATTGGGAGACGAACAACATGACAGATTGGATCGCATTATTTGTTGCTGAGCACTCTGGAGATTGGGCTTCATGATAGGATGATAGTTTCCCACCGATTCTGCAAAAACTTTTGTATTCTGACTTTTTGAACTGCTCTTACACTAGAGTGGTATGACCGCTTGCATATAACAAAAAAAAATCTTGCCTTTAATTCACAAAATCTGATTTCTAGCTTGATCTATTAAGGTGGCCTATAAAAATTAGAAAATCTTATTTTCATAAGAAATTATACCAGCTTTTAGTCTCTCAAATGAGCTTTAGATCTGAAGGGAGACATTTATCAAATGGTTCAAGTATTAGTTAATAAAGTCACATCCTACTAAAATACCAAAAGAAGTGATGAAGATAAACTTAAACAAATGAAAAGTGAGATAAGGATAAAAATATAAGTAGTTTAAATCAACAAGGATGACAATTCTAGTCCTTGCCAAACTTAACAAGAGTTGTCTATATATATACCCGTTGCCCTCTATTCTTATATGAAAAATACCTAAGGGGCGGTTCTAACTTTCTATGGCTTTTTTCTCTCTTATATTATTAGGATTTGAGTTCTACAATCTTGTTCTCATTGTAGAGAGAGAAGGGTGAGGGATTAGAAGTTGTTTTCTTCTTGTAATTGTTTCCTGTCATGATCAACAAAAGACACATATAGAGATCTTGCCTTAGGACATTGGAATAATTCTTTGATGTCTGAACCTTATAAACTCTTTGTGTTCTTTTTCTACTTCTTTTTTGTTTTACTTTTCTTGTGGTTTATCTATTATTTTAGATTCCTATACAAGATCTTTTATTTCTAACAATTGGTATCAGAACTAAAGGTTCATAAGAAAGTTTTGTACAATATAATCATGATGGTAGGAAAGAGCGCAATCAAGTTTGAGATCCCATGCTTTGATGAGACAAACTTTGTATTGTGAAAACTCAAGATGCAGTGCTGGTGAAAGATGGTTGCGTGGTCGCCCTCCTCGATAAAAAAGATAAACCAGAAAGGATGATAGATAAATAATTCATAGAGAAAGATGAGATGGTTTTGGCAAATCTGTTCCTAGCATTGGAGGATACTATTCTTTTCAATGTCAAGACTGAGACAACTACAAAAAGATTGTGGAAGAAGCAAAAAAGCTTCAATGAAGAGAAGTCATTAGTGAACAAGATACTCTTCATATGGCAGATATACAAACTGAAGGTGAAGGATGGACCATTAGTTTAAGAGCACCTCAACCACTTCAATTTCTTAATTAGTAAGCTTGTCGCTCTTGATGTTAAAATTGATGATAGGAAAAAAGCTAGCCTTTTCTTTATTCTATGCCTGATTCTTGGGATAATTTGATCATAAATCTTAGCCATGTAAAGTCTCTTGAGATGGAATCTATTGTAGTATGACTTCTCACTGAAGAACTGAGGTGTAAGTCAAATCCAATTTATCAGCTAATGTAATAGTAGCATGAGTAAAGTCTATGGAGAGAGATCATGGTGATAGATGGAAGTTCAGATCGAAGTCTAAGGCAAAGAAAAAGGTAAAATGCTGGAGTTATGGTAAATCAGGGCATGTGAGGAAGGATTACAGAGCGAGAAAAAGAGGTGGAGAGGATAAGCTCAAGTCTAGTAATTTTTAGGGAAACATGGTAGATACTGGTTCTACTATATTTGAAGATGGAGATACATTATTTGCTCAAAAAAAAATTAGAGACACTCAATCAATGGGTTCTTGATTTAGGCACATTGTTTCATATGACTCCTCACAGGAAAAAGTTTCATACTTACAGACCTCACTAGGATGGTGCTGTTTACATGAGAGACAACGGTGAGTACCCTTTCATTAGAGTGGGAAATGTGCAGATCAGGATATTCAATGGGTGTATTTATATGATTTCAGATGTCAAACATGTCCCTATACTCCAAAAGAGTTTTGTATCTTTAGGGATGTTCGATGAGCATGGTATGACATTCGCTGGAGAGAAGCATCAATTGAAAGTTATCGAAGGATGCATGGTGGTGGCGAAGGGAGAGTTGGTCGATAATATTTGTAGATTGATTGACAAGACTTTAGTGGGAGAAGCCATTATTGCTAGTGCCAAGTCAGAGTCTCCTATCGTCTAGCATATAGGCGTTTGGGACATATAAGTGAGCATGGATTTCAGATAGTTTCTGATACAGATATCTTTTCTGGTTATAAGTTTATCTCTTTGGACTTCTGTGAAAATTGTTTATTTAGAAAGCAGCATACACTTTCTTTCTCTTTATCTCATAATAGAAGTAGAAATTTTTTTTGAGTTGATTCTGATACTTGAGAGGCACCTGCAGTTTCTTTGGGAGATAATTCTTACTTTGTTTTTTTTATTAATGACTATTCTTGAAAGGTATGGGTTTATATGCTCAAGAGTAATTCAAATGTATTTGAAAAACTTAAGCATTTCAAAGCTTGATTGAAAATAAAAAAGATTTGAAAATAAAATGTCTTAGCACTGATAATGGAGGAGAAATTTGTTCAAAGAAATTTGAAGTCTTTTGCAATAAGCATAGGATTAAGTAACATTTGACAACTTTTGAAATACTGTAGCAGAATGGTGTTGTTGACAGAATAGACAGGACTCTTATGGAACATGCTAGAAGCATGTTGGGTATAGCAAAGCTTGACAAGATATTTTGGGCTGAAGATGTAAGCACAACTTATTTTTTAGTGAACAGGGCATCTACAGTCTCTCTTGGGTTAAAGATTCTCAAAGAGGTTTGGTCTGGCAAGCCTTTTGATTATTCTTTTCTTTGTATGTTTAGTTGTGATGCATATATTTGAGTTCTGAGGGAGAAACGGACCAAACTTGATATGAACTCTAAGAGATGCATATTTCTTAGCTATGCAAAAAGAACAAAAGGATACAGATTATGGGATCCTGCTACCCACAAATTATTATTAGCTGAGGTATTATTTTTAAGAAAGATTCTTTTTAAGGAACTATTATATTTTAGGAAGAAAAGAAAATTTTAATGAAGTATGATGCATCCAATGATGTACAACTTGACGATAGAGTAGTAGATGATTAGCATAGATCGAAGATTTCTCATTCACCTCACAAGGATAGTTCATATGTCGAGACACCAGTTGATTTAGAGCATCCTAAGAGGGTCATTAGATCACCTGCGAGGTATGATGACTATATTACATCTTTCAAGCCTGTGACTAATATTGTTAGTGTTTATGTTATTTTGGCAGAGGAGCATGAGCGGACTTCCTACTAACAAGCTTGTGAGTTTGTCTGTTCAGACAGATGTCGATGTGTTATGGAGGAGGAGATGGAATCCTTATAAGAAAATAAGACTTAGGATCTTGTTGAGCTACCTAAGAGAAGGAAAGTAATTGAATGTTGCTGGGTGTATAAATTGAAGGACTCTGAGGGTAATGTTGAGAGGTTTAAGGCGAGACTAGTGGCCAAGGGCTATACTCAGAAATCAGATATTTGATGAGATTTTCTCTCCAGCTATTTCTCTTACTACTATCAGAGTTGTGCTGGCAATCGCGACAGTCATGGACTTGGAGTTGAAGTAGTTAGACGAAAAAATTACTTTCTTGCATGTTGGCCTGGAGAAAAAGATTTATATGATACAGCTTGAAGACTTTATTGAAAAAGAAAAACAGGATCTAGTTTGTCGGCTGAACAAGTCGCTATACCGATTGAAATAGGTGCCAAGATATTCGTATAGGCAACTTGATTCCTTCATTGTGAGCTTGAATTTTTGTAGATTAGAGACTGAACATTGTACATATTTCTATAATTATGATGATGGTAGTTTTTATATCTTATTGTTCTATGTGGATGATACAATTATGACAAATAATAGTAAGCATCGTATATACACTTAAAGCTCAGTTGGTTGGGGAGTTCGATATGAAGAATTTATGAGCTATGAGTCAGATTCTTAATATGAAGGTACTATGAGAGAAAAAAGATAGAAAGATCTGATGGACCCAAAAGATCTATGTGGAAAAAGTTCTGAAATGTTTCAATATACAGAATGTGAAATCAGTGAGCACCTCCTTTCTTATCTATATGAAGTTGTCTATGGAGCAATCACCCAGCATTGAAGTGGATAAGGCAAACATGACTTGAGTATCATATTTATCAGCAGTAGAAAGCTTAATATTCATTATGATGTGTACGAGACCTGACATTACATATACAGGGAGAGTGGATTTAAAGTATGTTGGCTTTATGGATACAAACTTTGCTGGAGATAGAGATAGGAGGCATTCTACCATGAGATACATATTCTCTATGGCAAGCAGTGTTGTGAGTTGGGAGTCAAAGTTATGGTCAGTTGTGGCTTCATCCACGATAGAGGCGGAGTACATTACAGCTAGGCATGCTTGCAAAGAAGTCACATGGCTTAATAGATTATTTGGGGAGCTTGATGAAATGGAATGTGTTAGAATTGCATTGTGATAGTCAAAGTACTTTACATTTAGTGAGGAATCTAGCTTTTCACTCTCGTATAAAGCACCTTAATATTTATTTTCATTTTATGCATGACGTAGTGGAGGATGGTCAGGTATTATTGCTGAAAATCCACATAGATGCAAATCTAGTAGATATGTTGATGAAGCCCGTGACTCAATAGAAGTTTAATTGGAGTAAGACTTCTTTCGGACTCGAAGCTACATGATGAGTAGTGATTGACAAGATCTTCGATTAATATTTTGTTGATCGCATATATCTTCAAGTGAGAGATATGTTAATTGATGAAGTCTCGTCCCAATTAAATATTAAAAAAAATGGTGAAGATAAACTCAAACAAGTGGGAAGTGAGGTAAGGATGGGAATATAGATAGTTTAAACTAATAACAAAGATAATAATTCTAGTCTTTATCAAACTCAAAATGAATTGCTTTTATATATATATATATATATATATATATATATATATATATATATATATATATATATATATATATATATATATATATATATGTGTGTGTGTGTGTGTGTGTGTGTGCACGCGTGCGTGCGTGTTGCTTTCTATTCTTCTATGAAAAATATCTAAAAGTGATTCTAATTTTTTATAAATTTTTTTTCTCTTGTATTATTAAAATTTAGATTCTGTAATTTTGTTTTTATTGTAAAGAGAGAGAAAAAATAGAGAGATTAAAAATTATTTTATTTTTATAATTATTTCTGATCAATAGAAGATGCATATGGAGAACTAACGAATGACATTCCATCATTCAAATTTCATAAATTTTTTATGTTTTTTTCTACTTCTTTTCAATTTTAATTTTTTTTATAATTTATTTATTATTTTAATTTTTGATTTAAGATTTTTTGCTTTTTGCACGATAACTTCTGTATGGGTCATGATTCTTAAGTTCTAACCTTTCCGTAATAATTGAGATGGTATAATGCTGGTTTTCTTACCCCAATTCATAGGAGGCCCGAGGCGTACACTAGCCCAGCCACAAATAATGTTGTAGGGCATCTAAATGTTGTCAGAAATCTAAACCGGATTCTCTCTCTAAAAAGAAAAAAAAAAAAAAAAGTGATGTAGACATTTAAACAAAAAAAAAAGTTATGTCGTACATTGCAAATTGTATTATGGAAAACAATAGCAAGCAGTACAGATGGGAACAGCTATGCATTGATGTGCAGTACAAACGGGATGCAAGCTAAAGTACTTCTCATTCGTCTAGTCGATATTCCAAGTTGTGGCTGTCAAATATATAGGAAGAACGGGATGAGGATGAAGCATCGGAGTTTGAGATCAAAAGCATCATTGAGTGCAGCGTTGATGAAACTTTGCGTCCTGTGGGGCGATCCATCGCACCAAAGGTTTGAGGAATTCATCAGCGCTGCACTCAATTATGTCTTTGATATCCCAATCAGAAAGAGACATGAATAGGTATCTCTTGAGATGCAACGATTAACCTTTTTTCATGAAATCTCTTCCTTGGATTGGAGCTGGTTTACGTTTTTGGATCGATTGGCGAGTGTACCGAACATCACCATGAGAGATAGTACGATTTAAGTTTTGTTATGAATTTAGCTTTTCCAAGAGAATGTAATGAAAATAGCATTTCATTTATTACATGGTAGTTCTCAAAGTAATATCCCTTTGATCTCTCAAATTATTCTTAAGAATCTCTTTAGTTTCAGATACAAGAGTTACCTAACAGTTGCAGTTTGATACACTGATGAGCTTACTAATTCATAAGGACTAGAAATCAAGTACATCAATGATAAGCCTTGGAGAATGCCCTGAACTTGCATTAATAATCAGACCTATGAGTCTGATTTGAAGTTGCTTCTCCAAACTTTAATTACATTGTTTACATCCTCTGGATATTCTGCTGCAAAGGTCTATGAGAAGCAAATTTTAGGCTCTTGCTAGTTAGCCATGATTGTGTCAATATCCTTCCTAGATTTCATTTTAGATGTCACCTTGGTAGCCATTCCTGGCTATAATGTCTTTTTTTTTTTTTTTTTGGCCCCGAGGACAGCCAGAGAGTTCCATCCAGATATTGTCTGCTGCTCTGACTAATTACAAGCAGTCATTACTGTCACAGGTAAAACTATTGGATGAAGTAGTGCAAGGTCCTATAATGGCTTGTCCAGACCAAGATAATATGTACAAATAATGCATGTTGAATCATAATTTTTCATTCCAGTTGCATGGGCGAATTATGCTATCCTTGTCTCAGTCTCACCAATATGAACAAAAATCAAGTTTTGATAGTTAAGCTTCCTTTTATTGATAGAAATCTGCATTCTGTAGCTCTGAAAGGGATTGTATTCTATAGAGTACGGAATTCAATTTAGTAAAACTACGATGTGCTAAAAATTCTATGCTAATGCCCATTAAATGCTGTACATTTTCAGATCAAATGCTTTAAAAGAATGATGGAAATGCATCTCATTTCTACAAATGATACCTTGATGTTGAGCTTTCTGGTGTTAATGATGAAACAATAGATCCTTGTACAGGTCTTTACCATCAAAAGTTCACATGGCTACATGGAAGCTGGACCATTGAAAGGCTGATGCTAAATTCTTGTAATGCCGGCTCTTTACATAATTGGGACAAACAATAACTTCTTATGACCTGTACCATTTCATTATTCAGTTAGTGGAGGTTCTGAGGATATGAATACAAGAGCTTGGGCATATATCCAGTTGTTTTCGGTTAAGTATCAAAGTACATTATGAATTATTGTTTGACATAGACAACTAGAAGCAAAATGTGGTTGCTTATTACAGCGAGAAGACGACTGCTTTTGGATTAGTTAGTACAAAGGTCAGGGCATCCAAGGCTTTTGATGTCTAAGGTGAATGCTATTATTGCATTACTGTAAGTGTTTATGACTGAGAACTCATTCTTAGATATTGGATGTTTTCCTAATCTTTTGTGGTGGGTAACTGCAGACTCATGGATATTTGTTGGGAAGATGACTTCCTCAGGAGTTTCTGAATTATATTTTGGAAATATAATTATGAGCCACTCCTAATTGTTCACATGAAGGTAATACGATAAAATGTATTGGACTAAATCTCATCAATGGGAAAGGTAGGCAAGGTGCCTCGTCTCAGTGCAGAGATCAAGGGACTAATTGATCCCTGATTGATAGCATAATATAAGAACCGTGAACTTTCACAAGTCTTTAGAGATAGAGATGGAATTCCTTTTTCCATCTAATTGCTGTAACAATTTTATAACCATCAACCTTTTCTCATGCAAGCTCATTTGCCATACAAGGTCTGCATGCACATTACTGAGAACATCTTGCCAAAGACAAGTTCATATATCTCAAGCTGCATGATCTTTTCTAATAGAGAAATACGCTCCCAAGCTGGCTGGCAACACAGCATCTTCCATCTTTCTTTTGTCTTGGAATCTGATAAGTTACCAGTTGAGCACTGTGCATCTTCATGATTTCGACCTTACACTTGAGTCATATTCAATTGCTTTTCTTTGAGCAGTAGTCCCACCCTTTCTGCACCTTCACCAGGAAATGAAGAGAGGCATTGGAACTATTTTTTCCTGTCTCATGTGTGACATTCCATTATCATAAAGGGGCAAAAAAAAAAAAAACAGAATCTCTCTCGATACCTCTTCAACTAAAGAAAGACAATCTCAATAAACAGAGTTGGAAGGAACAAATGTGGAGTCTCTATACTGTTCGCAAGGCAACTGTTACCTTCACCAATAATCTTTACAAGAGCAACTACCGCCTCTGAAAAGATGGAAACGAGTTCGATCTCTAACAACTATTTCTCTATCATAAAGTTTGGTTATTAGTTTAATGACATGATGGCAATCGCCACACACCCTAAGGTTCTTTACCACACGAATGGCCATCCCATCCCTTGTGCTAATCAACCCAAAGGCAATTGCCAACTTCTCACTATGACGAGCAAGTGCATCTTCCTTGTCCTCTTCATCTATGTCAAGCAGTACTTCTTTCTTGTCCGGGCTATATCCCTCCAGTCTTATCCGATTCTCAATCTCTTCCCACTTCATCAAGATATCTTTAATCTGGGGATGAGTTGTATCGCTTACCAAGAACTGGTGAACTGTTCCTCCAATCTCAATTAAACTACATCCTGGGGTTTTCGGTATTCCCTTCGTCTTCATCAAGAACCTCGTCTTCCTAGCATCATCATGCCTCCCTGAAGCAGCATATATGTTAGCTAAGAGAACATAAACCCCACTACGATCCGGCTCTAATTGAATCAAGTGCTTTACAACATGCTCTGCCAGTTCCACATTTTTATGAAACCTACACCCTGCCATCAGAGCTCCCCAGATTAGAGCATCAGGCTCCATGGGCATACTCTCCACCAATTGTCTTGCTTCATGGAGTAGCCCGCTCCGTGCCAAGAGGTCCACCATGCACCCATAATGCTCAAGCTTTGGCCTTATACCATAGTGCCTGCTCATCGAATCAAAGATTTTGCGGCCTTCATTAACCAGTCCTGCATGCGTGCAAGCGCAGAGCGCACCTATGAATGCAATATCATCAGGCACAACACCACACTTCTCCATCTCTGAGAAGAGTTTCAACGCCTCCATACCCCGACCATGCATCGCAAGACCTTTGATAATCGTAGTCCAAGCCAACAAATTCTTCTCCTGCATCCCATTGAACACCTCCAAACCCAACTCCACCTCCCCACACTTTGCATACATATCAATCAAAGAAGTACCCAGGAACACACTAATCTTAATCCCGTTGCTCCTCAAATATCCGTGGACCCACTTCCCCTGCTCCAATGCCCCTAAATGGGCACAAGCAGCGAGCACGCTAACCAGAGTCGTGTCATTAGGCTTAAACGCTTCAGATTGCATCCGCGAAAAAAGCCCCAACGCCTCCTTCGAATGCCCACCTTGGGCGTAACCGGAGATCATCGCACTCCAAGTCACCACATTTCTTGCAGGTGTTTCATCAAACAGCCTTCTTGCGGTTCCCAGATCACCAATTCTCACATAGCCGCTGATCATCGAATTGTAAGAAACTGCATCGAACTCTCGAGCATGATCCAGCAAGTGGCGGGCATCGGCGATGGCTCCGATGACAGAATAGAAGTGGATGAGGGCATTGTTGACGAAGAGGTGGGAGTCGAGGCCGAGCTTGAGGGAGTGGGCGTGGGCGGAGAGACCCTGGGGGCGGGCAGGGATGAGAGAGCAGGCCTTGAGGAGGAAGGGGAAGGTGTGGGTGTCGGGGAGGAGGCCGGAGCGGAGGAGCTGGGCGTAGAGGGGAAGGGAAGCGTGGGGGGAGGGGGTGCGGGCGTGGGCGCGGATGAGGGCGTTGTGGAGGAAGACGCTGGAGAGGAGGAGGCCGGCGGCGGTGAGGTGGGCTTGGATTTGGTGGAGCTGCCTGGGGTGGGTGCATCGAGAGACGAGGGCGGGGAAATGAAGGCTCATGACAGCGAGGAAGGACCGAAGGAGCCGTCATTGGCAGTTAAAATAGCTGCTCGAAGAGGAAAGAGGGGAAGGGGGTTTCCTTCCACCGTCCAGGGAAATGAGCTTCGAGGGGAATAGAGGCATTAGGCATGCGCCTTCCACTGTCCAAGGGAAATGAGCTTCGAGGGGAGTAGATGCATTAGGCATACGGCACTGTAGACATGGTAGCTGATGGAATAATATTCATCTGAATTTATTTTTATATTTATATCTATCAAATTATAAATTTAAATATTTAATTAATATTTATTAAAAAATAATAAATATAAATAAATAATTATTTAATTTTTTAAAATATTTGATTTTATTTAATTTATCATCTCTTTAGTAATATCTTTGATTCTAATTATAAAATTTAGTTATCGAATTTATATCCATATTTTCAGCGTCCATATCTATTTAAAATAAATATGAATATAAATTTTTACATTCAATTAATATCTATATCCATATTTACATTCATTAAATAAATAAATATGGATATAAATATGTCAGTATTCGAACCATTTTCAACCCTAACTAACATAGATACATTTTTTGGCAAGCTTGGCTAGCTAATGACCTGTGTTGGAAATGGATGAGGCCAATATCTTCAAAGAACTTGGGTTTCAACTTGACAAAAGTTGGAATTAGGTTGGGTTTATGTCATCTAGTCAAAGTTGTACATGGTTTGTGCATGCCATGCATTTATACATAGAGAGAGAGGTGAACTAATTTTAAGCAAGGGTTGTTTAGATGAAATCACAAGAAGGAAGCCTAATATTGATGGTCCAATGCATTGAATATTATTTATTACTTCTACATTGCTTATAAATAAAAAAATTGTATGATTTGAAGATCTTTAATCTATGCATCAATTGGTCAACATACCAATTCAAATAACATAATATAATATATGGTTTTGATCGTTTGATCCGCTGCACTTGATGCTAGCTCTATATATAGGTATTTTTGAAAATAGGAGAGAGGACACTCTATGATGATGAATTGACTCATCGATAGCTATGATAAATATTATCCAAGGCAAATTCTAGGATGAAAATGTCATAATTATATGGATTTAATGTATTGTGGATTAGTATCAAGCATTGCTAAGAATTAAGCCAAGCCATGGCCAAGTAGGAGATGTGTGTAGCATGTGCCCAGCATGGTTAAATATGATGCAACCTTAAGCACCAGGAGATATTTGGTTCACAACAGGAATTGTAATCAGAATGAAAATTGGCATGGATTGAAATTAGAATCTAAATGGTCAAATCCTCTAAAGCATTTGGTTCATGATCGGGATCGAAATCGGAATGAAAATTTGAATACTTAGAGAAGAGTAAGAATTGAGTTTTAGATAGATTAGGCCAAACCCATTCTATCCCCTCAACTCTCCCCAACCAAATATCCCTTAAGTGTTCTCATTAGTTCAAAGCCACTGTTGTTGGCCTTAAGGTGGGTGAGAGGTTTTAGGGTCATGGTGGCATGTCTGTGGAGCAATGATAGTAGGATAACAAGAGAGGTGCAATGCAAGTACTGTGGCATCATGGACTAATGGTAGTGGCTTAGTGACTTTTTTTCTGATATAATTTAAACTTTAGCCTATAAATTTGAATTGGTGATATGCATTTCAAATTAATTTACACCATCAGCAAAAATTTATAGCATTTGAAACATCTAGAAACTAAAGAATACATGCTTTGGAGGTCATTTGCCTATACAATGGATAGACATAATAGAAATATCTATAGTACCATAGATAATGTTGCCCAGAAATGGAGCTTAAGAGGAGGGGTGAATTGGATCTTTTTGAGATTTTAAAAGATTAGTACACTAAAATAATGTACTAAAGAGATTGAGTAAAGTGGGTTGATATTCAATAAAAATAAATTCAAACTCAAAAGAAGGAATGTAAGTAAATGGCATAAAGAACAAGTAAAGAGAAGTAAGCACAGCAAACACAAAAATTTATAGTAGTTTGGTGCCAACATTGCACCTACATCTACTCTCTAAATACTTACTTGAGAATTCAATCCACTAAATGGATTCAAAGATTACACCATGTCGGACACCTCCGACCCTTGCCTTTCAAGCAAGAATACTTATTTCTCGGATATAAACCAACCCTCAATAATCCAATTTAGGGCTCGGATCAACCCGAACGAGTTTTGGAATCCCCCAAAACTCAGACATCCAAAAATAAATTCAAAAAAATAGGGTACAAAAAATTCAGCACACAATCCTCTTAATTAAATACAATAAATATAATAAAAATATAATACTTAAGGGAAAGAAGCTTTTGCTGTACATCTTCAATGAATTTCACATTTGATTGCAGCTGGAGAGTGGTTGGTGAAGTGCTTAAATGCTTCTATTCTCTCTTTTAGGATTGAATATGCTTTTCTCGGATTTGAACTTTAGAGCTTGCAAAACTTTGTGATTTTTCACTTCAAAAGAGCAATTACAGTTGCCATTTACTCTTGAGAATGTCTTAAAGTTGGTTTAGAGCCGTTGGAGTTTGCTTAATGTGTATTAAATACATCAAAAATGGATTGAAAACTAGCCGTTATGCATGCTCGCAGGAATGGGACGTCCCACTGGCATTGGGATGTCCCATAGGGTGTCCCAATAGGCCAGATAGAAAGTTCAACTTTCTGTTTTAATCTCAGGACCTCAGAGATTATCCCAGATGGGTCGTCTCAATCACATGGGTCATCCCACTACGTGCCATGAGCCAAAATGAAGCGTGCCGGCTGTCCAACGAAAGAGGACGACCCAGATGGGTCGTCCCATTTTATTCCAACCCAATTTTTCATGCATTTAAGGTCCAAAACTTATCAGAACACTTTCAAACACTCTCAAGTGGATTCAAATAAATTTGGACACTCTCAAAAGCCTTCAAAATTTTTTTCAACTTGCTGAAACTTTAACTTTTGACACACTTGATAAAGTTTTTCAGATCCAATCTCTTAGACTATCTGAAACATCACAAAAATAATAAAGATAGAAAACACATTAGTAGTCCTCTCAAATGATTTGTAATCATCAAAATTAATTTTTGGAGCAACAATCTCCCCCTTTTTGATGATGATAAAATATGTGAGTATTCATAAAAAATATCTTTAAAGCTCAAAGAATTTAGATTTGTGAAGTACTAAAAGAATTATGCCAAAGATTCAACATAGAAGATCATGATATACATATTTTTAGTAAACTTTAATGATTTAATTCATTTAGCTGAAATCATTTGTGAAGGAATTAGAGAATTTTTAAGAATTATTCTTATTCGATCAAAATCCTCTCCTTTCTTGTATAAATTAGATTATTTTGATCATTTGAAAATAAATCTCTCCCTTTCTTATATAAAGAGTGTTCCATTTAATTTTTTTTTTTATTGAAGCAAAGATGGTTCATAAAGAAATTTTATTCTTTTCTTTTTTGATTCTAGTATTGGAGTACTAGATATGAAAGGGATATTTCTTTCTCTTTTTCTTGTTTGATATTAAGGCAAGAATGAGACACATTGAGCAAGAATCAAAAATGGATGTATCGAATCAATTTGGTATCAGTGCAAAAATAAGATTAGTAGAGCATTTAAAAAAAAAATAGGTTGATCAGAGTAATTTTTTAAATATTATCAAAATGAAGGTAAAAAATGATGTATCAGAGTTTAAAAATGGGCGAATCAGTATAAGGTACTGTATTAGATCACCATTTACCATTATTTTTTTATTTACCATTATTTCTTCCCTTTTTTATAACAAATACACCACTTTCACCATTTATCATCATTTCTCCCCCTTTTTCACATCATCAAAAAGAATAACTAGTAGAGTAAGATTTTCATAGGTCAAGTATCAAGGAAGTAGAGCATCCATTCATCCATAAAAAAAAATGATAATAGACATTCATTCATCCAAAAAGACATGATAATAAACATTCATTTATGCAAAGAGACATGATAATAAACATTCATTTATCAAAAGAGAAATGAGTCAAATGAAAACAATCTCATTCATTTATACCAAAAGAGAGGTTACAAGAGTCATAATGAGCATAAAGCTCTCATACATCCAATCTACAAAATATAATTAAGTAATCTAATATAAAATGATAAAGTCAGAGAGACTAGGCATCGAGCACGAGATCAAGAAAGGTGAGACATGATCAGCCTCGTCCTCGATGGAAGGGTCTGGATCAAGAAGAAGATGCCAGAGGATGGAAAGCAATAGGCTGAACAAAAGCTGGCTCACTAGATGCAGAGGATCTAGACTGAAGCTGAGTCCTGATGGCGTCAAGCTGGGACAAGATCTCCCTCACAGTATTTAGAGTCCATCTAGATCAGCAGATAAGAAGTCTTTGGAGTCTCTGATGACTGTCCGGAGCAGCTCAATAGAGAAACGAAGCTGACTGTGGAGTCTCTCTATCTTTTGAGCTAGGTCATCCATCTGCAGCATAGAAGAAGTCGATGTGCCCACTTCAGCAGAGAGAGACTACAATCCGTCTGATCTTCCTCTCTATATCGAAATCCTGCCACTGAATCTGAGAAGGGAGATCTCCACACCCTCCAGTCTAATACTCAAGTCAGACAAGGGCTCCATCAAAGAGAAAATGTATGGCATAATAGAAGAGTTCAAGGAAGGATCAGAGAAGGCACTCGATGGAGCTGGGCGAAATTGCTGTGGCTGCTGCTGTGCCCGTTGCTGGAGAACTTGCTGTAGAATCTGCTGCTGGAACTGATGAGACTGCTGAAGAAGCTGATCCTGAAACCGCTATAGCTAAACAGATAAAATCTCTGTCACTCTCTCAGCTAGCTGTCCCATATCAACATCCCCCAAGTTGAAAGTAGACATGGTATGACTCAATGAGGGTGCTCTGATCGAGGGTCCTGCCTCAAGCTTTGAAACATAGTGAACAATTGGACTCGATCTGGGCACAGGAGAAGATGGACCTTCTCCCTCAGCATGCTCCTCCTTCTCATCACTCTCCTTCTTAGCTACTGTAGCTCGACCCTTGGCCTACCGACCATCAAGTCTCACAAAACCCATGCGTCTAAGAGAGTGGTTGTTGTAGGTGTCAGTATATGACAGCCTACAAATAATCTCTCCCTCAAAACTGACTCTAGACTCTCTGAAAATAATAGTAAGGGCCATACCATAGGGCAAAAGAGCCTTGGACCTATTCAAGGCTTCCCTCATAGTATCTATCATCAGAAAGGGAAGGTTCAGGGGAGTCTCTGAAACTACATGGTGCATCAGACAAATGTCTCTCCCTATCATCAGATCATATCTTCCTCCTGTGGAGAAAAAAATTCTAGACACCATGTGGTGGAGTAGCCTCACCTCCACACTAAGATCTTTGGCCTCAATCTTCAAGAGCCCTTCCACATCATCTCTCCCTAATATGGTCCTAAGTTCAATCTCCTTTTTGGATAGCTCATCTAGGCAGCTACCCTCATAAGGCATCTGAAGGAATATTCCTAGCCTTGGAGCATTTAGGATAATCTGAACTCCTTTGATAGTAGACTTTAAAACACCCTTAGTGAAACCTAAATTAGAGTAAAACTCTTTCACCAAATCAATATACACTGGTTCAGACAAGCTTAAAAAAGATTTCCAACCTTGTTTAATCAGCTTATCTTTAATGAAAAAACCATCATGCCTTAAAAATTTGAAATCAACATTTCTATCCAAGGCAACTTTCCTTGCAGATAAAGGAATCTTACTTGGTGTCACTGGCGGGGAAACTTGGGTCGGCTCATGTGCTGCCTTCTTCCTCCTTTCTTTTGCTTCCACAGATCTCACCAACTTTCTTCTTTGTGGCATTCTCATTTTGGGGGCCATGTCTCAGGAAGAGGGTGGATAATGGTCAAAAGGATGGAGAAGGATACGGATTGAAGTGTAACTAAGTGGAGAGGATATTTTTTGAAGAGTTTCTCACGAATTTGAGGATTAGGGTTTGGAATTTGGGAAAAACTGAAAAATGAGCTGTGAGAATAGTAGATTTGGGGAGAGTAGATCTTGATTTTGAGAGATTTTAAGATTTTTGGGAGATCTAAGTTGAGATTTCTAGGTTGGGATCGAAGGAAGAAGAAGGGTCTTTAAATTTGAGACATCCGAGAACTCCTTTTTAATGAAATAGAATTCGAGTCGGCTCACATAAAGAAGGCCTACCCACAAAAATGGGACATCCCATGGGGCGCCCCATCCAGGGTGGCATTAGGCGATGGAAAAATTATTTACAAATGAGAAAAAATTCAAAATAAAAAATTTGAAATTGATCATATCGAGTTGAGAGGTCATTGGAATCTAGATAAATTTTGATATAAATTTTGATTGAATATTTCAATGAAAAAAATCAGAGAAGATATCTGAATAGCATTGATGATTTTTAATTATCTAAAAAAATTCTCAAAAAATGATAGATGACTCCCAAAATGAAGATAATGAAGTTAAAAAATTTTAAATAAATTTTGAGAGTGAAATAATAATTGAAATTCAAGCAGAAGAGTCTAAGATGCCCAATTCTCTTTTAATTTCATAAAATTTACTTTCATTAAGTACTTTGATAAAAATATCAACTAATTAATTTTCAGTATTTATATATTCAAGTGTTATGTCATTATTTTAAATATGTTCTCTTATGAAATGATGTCTAATTTCAATATGTTTTGACCTAGATTATTGAATTAGATTTTTGATCAAATTGATGGCA
Organism: Elaeis guineensis; assembly: GCF_000442705.2. NCBI lineage: Eukaryota > Viridiplantae > Streptophyta > Magnoliopsida > Arecales > Arecaceae > Elaeis > Elaeis guineensis. The sequence continues at coordinate 105,864,086 of NC_025997.2, read as the reverse complement.
CTAGTATTATCATATTTTATGGGGATATTTTTAAGTTCAATACCAAAGTCAATGAGCTGTTACTTAATCTACAGGATTTGAGCACAGTAACTTTCAGCTGCAATATATTCGGCCTCGACCATAGACAAAGCTACTAAATTTTATTTCTTACTAAATTAGGAGATTAAGTTTACTCCTAGAAATTGGTAAGTTTTACTAGTACTTTTTCTATCAAGTTTGCAACCAACAAAGTCTGCATCTGAGTAACCTATTAAGTCCATAGAAGATTATTTTGAAAACCAAAGACCTAGGTTTTGTGTTCCTTTTAAGTATCTAAAGATCCTTTTAACAGCATTTAAGTGAGATTTCTTAGGATTTGATTGATATCTAGCATACATGCATACACTGAATATTATATCAGATCTACTAGTAGTTATATATAATAAAGAGCTTATCATGTCTCTATAGAGTTTTGAATCAATATTTTTATCATGTTCATCTTTTTTTAATTTACAGGAAGGGATCATAGGTGTACTTATAATTTTTAAGCTCTCCATTCTAATTTTCTTTAATAATTCTCTTATGTACTTACTTTGGATGATGGAGATCCCTTCTTTCATTTGTTTAATCTAGAATCTGAGGAAGAAATTGAGTTCTCCCATCATGCTCATCTCAAACTCTCCCTGCATAAGCTTGGCAAACTCTTAACATAAATCTTCATTAGTAGACCCAAATATAATATCATCAACATATATTTGTATTACAAAATTTTTTTTATTCTTTCTTTTTATAAAAAGAGTAGTATCAACCTTTCCTCTTGAAAATCTATTTTCTAATAAACACTTACTTAATCTTTCATACCAAGCTCTAGGAGCTTGTTTTAACTCATATAAAGCTTTGTTTAACCTAAATACATGATCTGAAAGTTTATGATTTTCAAAATCAGGAGATTGTTCTGCATATACTTCTTCAGCAATATATCCATTTAGAAAAGTACTCTTGACATCTATTTGAAATAATTTAAAATTCATAAAGTAAGTAAAAGCAAGTAGCATTCTTATGGCTTCTAGTCTAGCAATAGGAGCAAATATTTCATCAAAATCAATTCTTTCTTGCTGATTATATCCTTTAGCAACTAATCTTGTTTTATTTCTTATTACATTTTTATTTTCATCTAATTTATTTTTATATACCCATTTGGTTTCTATTATTGGATGATTTTTAGGTCTTGCTACTAGTGTCCATACATTATTTCTTTCAAATTGATTTAACTATTCTTGCATAGTAATTATCCAGTTATGATCTTTTTCTGCTTCATTTATTATTTTAGATTCTAAATGTGAAACAAAAGCTATATAATTACAAACATCTCTAAGTGAGGATCTAGTTCTAACTCTTTATGTCGGATCATCAATTATTAATTCTTTAGGATGATTGTGGACATACCTCTATTTTCTTAAAAAATTACCTATATTTTGCGGTTGTTCTTGAATGTTCTGATCATTATATTCATAAAAAATAATATGAATTGATTCTTTCACTACTAGTATTTTTTTATTAAATACTCTAAAGACTTTACTAGAAGTGAAGTAGTTAAGAAAGATAGCTTCATCAGATTTAGCATCAAATTTACCAAAGCTATCTTTGCCATTATTTAAAACAAAACATCGACAACCAAAAATATGAAAATAACCTATATTAGGCTTTCTACCCTTCCATAATTCATAAGATATTTTTTTTTAAAATTAGTCTTATTAAGGCACGATTTAGAATGTAACGTGCTGTGTTAATTACTTCTGTCCAAAGGTACTTTGAGAGCTTGCTTTCACATAGCATGGTATGGACTATCTCTTTTAGAATTCTATTTTTTCTTTCAATAACTCCATTTTATTGAGGTATTTTAGGTGCTGAAAAGTTATGATCTATACTTTTTTTATCATAAAATTTTTCAAAATCTTTATTTTCAAATTCAGTGCTATGGTCACTTCGAATAGAAATAATTGACAAATCTTTTTTATTTGAAGCTTTTTGATAAAACTTGAAAAATACTGAAAATGCTTCATCCTTAGAAGCTAAAAACAAAACCTAAGTAAAACATGAAAAATCATCAATGATTATAAAACCATATCTTTTTTCTCCTAAACTAGTTGTCCTTGTAGGGCCAAATAAATCTATATGCAAGAGTTCTAGCGGTTTAAAAGTTGAAACAATATCTTTAGATTTAAAGAAAACTATTGTTTGTTTATCTAATTGACATGTATCATAAATTTTATCTTTATCAGAATTAATTTTTGGCAAACCAATAACTAAATCTTTTTTAATGATTTTGGAAAGTGTGTGCATACTAATATATGCAAGTCTACAGTACCAAGCCAACTAGTCTCATTAATTTTAGTATTCATAGCCATAAGACATTGCATGCTTTGTAAAGAGAGATTATCCAAATCAATCATGTATATATTATCATACCTATGTCCAATGAATCTAGTGTTAATATCAGAGGGACTAGTTACAATACACATAGATGATTCAAAAACTACTTTATAACCTTTATCACATAATTGACTAATACTTAAAAAGTTATGCTTAAGATCATCTACAAGTAAAATATTTTTAATGCAAGTGGAGAGAGTAATACCAATGTTACCAATATCGATGATCTTCTCTTTGTCATTATCTCCAAAGATGACCATCCCTCTATTTTTGACTTTCAATGTGATGAATTGAGATTCATCACCAGTCATATATTTTGAGCATCCACTATCAAGATACCACTTTCTTTTTGTTGCTTGAGATGCAAGACACATCTACACACATAAAATCAAGTTTTAATCTTAGGTACCCAAGCTAACTTGGGTCCTTTGAGATTAGTCACAATGGTTCCTCTTGGAACCCATATTTTCTTAACATTTCTATTATCAAACTTATTTGATAAACATGTATAAGCTTTGTGCCCTACCTTATCACATTTAAAACAAATGATATTTAACAATTTTGATGCATTAACAAAAATATTTTTCAAAAATTTTTATTTTCTTAGAGTGTTATAGCTAAGTCCGACTTTATCATATACAGCTTTTTGACTATCAATAATCATTTAAAGTTTATTTGAACTTAGTATAAATCTATCAAGTATATATTTCAACTTGGTTACCTCTTCTTTTAGATCTTGATTTTCTTTTACAAGAGTTTCATTTTGACTAGAAAGTTTATCCTTTTTTTTTATTAAAGACTGATTCTTTAGTTCTAATTCTTTATTTTTCTTATCAACTTCTTCATTTTTCTTAGTTAATACATGGTTTCTTGATTTTAGATTTTTATTTTTAGTATCTAATTCTTTTAGGTCATTTAAAAGTTCATGAAAAGCTTCTAATAGTTTATCATAAGTAAATTCAGGTTGAGTTTCGGATGATACCTCAGTTTCATGTGCCATAAGGCACAGGTTGGCTTCTTCATGAGATTCTTTATCAGTGGTGGAGTTATCACTGTCTTTCCATGTAGCCATTATGGCCTTCTTCTTCTTGAACTTCTTTTGACCTTTCTTGAGCTGGAGGTATTCTAATCTGAAATGGTCCAGCTTCTTGCATTCATAGCAGATGATAGGCTGTTCCTTTTTCTTTTCTTTGCTCGACTCTCCCTGACTAGTGGTCTTCTCCTTGTCCCTTATCTTTTTCTTCTCATGAAGCATCTAAACTTTCTGATGATCAGGGCCAAGTCCTCATCTTCTTTGCTATTGTCTGATTTTTCTATGTCTTCTTCTTTCTGAGCTGTCGACTTGAGGGCTATAGTCCTCTTTCTTCTGATTTTCTCTTCAGTATGTTGCTTCATGGTCAGTTCGTGAGTCATGAGGGATCCAAGCAGCTCCTCCAATGATAGAGTATTCAAATCCTTGGCCTCTTGGATTGCAGTGACTTTTGCCTCCCATGATCTTGGTAAGGACCTGAGCACTTTTCTCACAAGATCATTGTTAGAATAATATTTATCAAGACTTTTTAAATAATTTATGATATCAGTGAAATAAGTGAATATTTGAGTTATTGATTCCTCAGGTTTCATTTTAAATAGTTCATAGTTGTGCACATGCATATTGATTTTAGATTCTTTTACTTGGTTGGTGCCTTCGTGTATGATTTCTAACCTATTTCAATTTTTTTTAACTGAATTACATGTGAAAATATGATTAAATTTATTAGCATCCAAAGTATAATATAAAATATTCATGGCTTTAGCATTGAGCTGAGTCATTTTCTTATCAATTTCATCACATTCACCTTTCGGCTTAGAGAGAGACACATCATCAATTAATTTAATAGGTATGTATGGTCTATTTACTATAACACTCCACATGTCATAGTTAAGTGCTTATATGAAAATTCTCATCTGAGCTTTTCAATAGGTGTAGTTTGATCCATTGAAAAGTAGAGGTCGGTTTGTGGATTGCCCCTTGGCTAGAGATGTGCGAACTTGGGCTGCCATAGATCTTTAGCTCTTGATAGTTAAATTAAATAAGGACTAGAGTATCAGACTCTGATACCACTTGCTGTCTAGAAATGGAGCCCAAGAGAGAGGGTGAATTGGATCTTTTTGAGATTTTAAAAGATTAGTGCACTAAAACAATGTGCTAAAAAGATTGAGTGAAGTGGGTTGATATTCAATAAAAATAAATTCAAACTCAAAAGAAGGAATGTAAGTAAATGGCACAAAGAACAAAAAAAGAGAAGTAAGCACATCAAACACAAGAATTTATAGTGGTTCGGTGTCAACCTTACACCTACATCCACTCCCCAAGTACCTATTTAGGAATTCAATCTACTAAATGGATTCAAAGATTACACCACGTCAAACACCTTCGACCCTTACCTTCTAAGCAAAAATACTTGTTTCTCGAATACAATCCAACCCTCAACAATCCGATCCAGGGCTTGGATCAATTCGAACGAGTTTTGGAACCCCTAAAACTCAAACTCCCAAAAACAAATTCTGAAAAATAGGGTACAAAAAATTTAGCACAAAATTTTTTTAATTAAATACAATAAATACAATAGAAATACAATACTTAAGGAGAAGAAGATTTTGCTATACACCCTCAATAAATTTCATACTTGATTGTAGCTAGAGAGTGGTTGGTGAAATGCTTAAATATTTTTATTCTCTCTTTTAGGGCTGAATATACTTTTTTCGGATTTGAACTTTAGAGCTTGCAAAATCTTATGATTTTTTACTTCAAGAGAGCATTTATAATTGCCTTTTACCCTTGAGAATGTCTTAGAGTTGGTTTAGAACCATTGGAATATGTTTAATGCATATTAAATACACCAAAAATAGACTAAAAACTAGCCGTTACGTGTGCTCGCAGGAATGAGACGTCCCAATGGGGCATCTCAATAGGCCAGACAAGAAGTTTAGCTTTCTATTTTGGTCTCAAAGTCTCAGGGGTCATCCCAGGTGGATCGTCCCAATCACATGGGTCATCCCAGATGGATCGTTCCACTGCGTGCTATGAGCCAAAATGAAGCATGCTGGCTGTCTAACGAAAGGGGATGACCCAGATGGGTCGTCATATTTTGTTCCAACCTTCTGGTCGTCACATTTTATTCCAACCTTCTGGATCGTCACATTTTATTTCAACCTACTTTTTCATGCATTTAAGGTCTGAAACTTACCAGAACACTTCCAAATGCTCTCAAGTGGATTCAAATCAATTTGGACACTCTCAAAAAACTTCAAAAACTTCTCCTACTTATTGAAACTTCAACTTTTGGTATACTTGATAAAATTTTTCAAATTCAATCTCTTGAACTATCTGAAACATCACAAAAATAATCTTCAAAGATAGAAAATACATTAGTAGTCATCTCAAATGGTTTGTAATCATTAAAATCAATTCTTGGAGCAACAGATAATAATAAATAAAAATTTTTGGTGTACTATAATTTATATATCTAACGACATATATAAATCTATTGCCGTTGAACTCTAAGGTTAGGCTGAGATCGATAAGATCAAGGTAGATAAGGCCACCATTGCTCTTTCATTCTCTATTGGACCTAAAACAAAGTCCTCTTGCCAGAATTTTTCCTTTAATGCTCAAGTCAACTAAAATTCAAAATATAGTGGAAGAGAGAAAGAGGTATGAGAGCTCTAAAATAACCTATCTAAGAGTCTCCTGTCCTCTTCTATTTATAGAGGGAGGTCAGTAGCCGTTCTCGAGATGAGCGAGACGTGCAGTAATGGTACAGTAACGGCTAGTTTGTGATTAAGTAGGTCATGATGGCTATCCAAGTGCTTTCATGGTTGGATAGCTTTAGTCATGTGATAGTGGCTGTGGGTGTAACCGCCACTAATATTCTCGAGTTGGTATGATCATGACTTCAATTTGTCCATATCCAAGATTATGAGGTTGGATATGCTAATGTGGTCTCACTTCAATGACAAAAGCATTTGTTAAATCGATTTTTATCTCTGACCACAAAATTAAAAGAGCACACTCTAGCCCATTCTCTTCTTTTGTTTATTTTTATTTTTATTTTTTTGCTTGCTAAGATCTAGCCCATTCTTTAATGGAGCAATGTGGAGCTAGCATAGCATTTCTCAAGATAATATCTGCAATCTAATAGCACAATTCATTGAGTTGGCTCAATAGATTAAACTAAAGAGGTTAATTTAAACACCATATCAGCGTGGCATGTCCAATAATTACAGTAAACTTCAACCTATTATGTTGATGCTACATTGTTTTTTAACATAGGAATACACATTTATCTAGTTCTCTTGTTGATAAACAGATTTGTTGACCTTATGGGTGTCCATAAACTGATCTACATGAGATGTTTGATATCCATTTGATTAAAAACATTCTTGTTTGCTTCAATGATATTTTTTTAGTCTATATCTCAATGAGTTTGGATGGCCAGATATCTTGGCTTGACTGATTTGCTCTACCAATGATGCAACTTGAGATAATTTCAGGTTTAGCTCTGAAATGTTGGCTATCAACTTGATCTTAGATTTACTAAAATCAAAGCTAATTAGTAGGCTTGGACCAGATAGCCACCCTCAAACCCTCAAGTTGCAAGAGATAGAAGTAAACAAGTTAACTATATGGTGCTAAACTGATTGGTAGTGCATTAAAATGTATTTCTCATATAAACTTCTAATAGCAATGCTAAACATTCTTGCTACCCTAATACTTTTGTATTTGTATGTAATAGGGAAACCACGCTATTTAACACATGGAAAATTTGCTGCATCTCAAATATTCTTCCTGCTTTTACCGATAATCAAAATGAAAATTATAAGAAAACTTCAAGTGCTAGGAATAAAAGGGCTGAAGCAGCTCCTCAACCCATGTGTCATGTAGAGCCCTCTCAACCACAGCCATGGTACCATACATGGATGACCATGATCAAAAATCTAATTTGCTTCAGTTTAATATCAAAATGAGAGGATCCAACACTTGCTCATAGCTTGGATATTTGACTACCTAAATCCAATCTATTAGGGTATTTCTGCATGATCAGCCCTAGTGGCTTGCCAAAACCCCATTCTGCAATGTAACTGAAAATATTATGCTAGGCCGAAGCTGTGCCAAGCTTGATACAATCAAAGTTGTATCCCTCTCCAACAAAAATAAAGAAAAAAGTCCATGAAGATTTTCTCCTTCCACAAGATCCAGGTTTGGAGAGTGTTTGGTTGGTATGGGCCACACCAAAATGGCCTGGCTAATACATGAATCTAGCAGGAAACCTAGTTTAATCTTGCTGGATTACCCAAACAATTTCTAAATAAGACAAAAGTCCAAAATTAAATTAGTTTTCTTCATTAAATAGGTAACTTGACTGAACCATAAAACCTATTTAATAAACAACTTAGATCATGTTAAACAAGTTAAACATGTCTTACATAGTTTAGATGAGTTGAATAGGTATGGTAATACTCATGTCAATACAACTGTTGAATAAGTTAAAATAAGCTAAAAGGCTTCGGCTTCTTAACTTGAACCTATCTTATTGAATAAATAGGCGAAACAAATTCTTTTACTGCCAAAGCTAAAATTACTTATCTCAAGTCAGTTGCACTTCAAATTGGCGAGTTAGGTTAAAATTTTTTCTTTTACTTGTGGATTGCCTTTTTGGTGAGCCTCTGGATCCAATTTCAACTAAATGATATTGTAGAACTCTTACTTCATACAAAAATTCAACTTAAATTTCTTAAAAAAATTGAAATTATAGAGTTTTATAAAATTAGGGTACAAGATAATGATTTCTAGTTTCTTTTGATTGATTGAGATCTCCAATGGAGCCTAAAATCTAACTAAATTTGCTAATGGTTTTAATAGTTTCATTATTTTCTAAGAAAATTAAAAAAATATAAAAGATAAAATCTAATAAAAGATATTTAAATAGCTAAAATTAGATCTTATAGTGTCAACTAATATAGTGATATTTTATCAATTGATATCTTGACTTATATCAAGTTATATTGTCCGATGTAAAAAGAGATGATATTTTAATAATCATAGTTAATGCTAACCCCAACATATATTGAGATCTTGTCCAATATGAAAACCTTGATAAAATCATCTATGAAATATTCAAAATTATATAGTCATTCTTTAATTACCCATATTTGGTTTGGAGATAATTGGAGGGGAAGGAGCCAATGTTGATGTCCTAGTTACAATTGCCACTAAAACTTGAGGTCGGGTTGAGGTCGGTGAGGCTAAGGTGGTGGTGAGGTCGGTTTTCTCCCCATGTATAGCAAGGACTTGAGTTCGTAGCTACTATAGCTTCTTGGTTGGCAAATAGATCTAAAACAAAGTTCTCTTGCTGGAGCTTTTACAGCAAGAGAACCTCCGACGCTTAAGTTAGCTGGAATATAGAGAACAATAAAAGAGAGAGGGGGGGGGGGTTGCTGTGAGAGTTGAAGTGGTCGAATGACTTACTTGAGGATCTCTTATTCCTTTCTATTTATAAAAGAAGTTCAATAGCCATCATCGAGATGGACAAGATATGCATTAATTATATAACAACAGCTTTATCATGTTTAATTGCACAATAATTAGTAGCCACATTGTCTATGGTTATGGCTACTTTAATTATATGATAATGGCCAAATGAGTGTAATAGCCACCACTAATCTTAGATCGATGCGGTTGTCCTTTCAGTTTATCCATGTCCAAGGTGAATAAGGTTAGATATTGCTGAGGTGGCTTTATTTCAGTTATTGCTGCTATCCGTCAAGATATCTGCTACATCAATTGCCGCCCACTTTCGAGCCAGAACTATTTTTTAGGTCACGCAAAGGAAGTAGAAGCATCAATTCTAACTGAGGACACTAATATCTAAGTAGAAATTTTGGAAGCCGCATTTAATGCATTGATTGATCTTTCTAGAGCATTACTGCTTTAGGCATGATAAATTTCAATTTGGAAACAGTGATCCTTGAAACAATTTTGCCACCTAACCCATGCTAACCTATGGCATGATCAGGTTGGGAAGTGGAAATGTCGATCCAATCCAAGTTGTCCAAGGCATCAATCAGTCGGGGTTTACTATTCCTTATCCCGAGTTGCCATATAGCATAATCAGGTCGGGCCATTTGAAGCATTGTCTTGATCTGAGATGATAAGTACATTAATTAGAACACAGAAGCATCAAATCGCTTATTAATTGATCCATATTATATAGAATTTGATACTTCTTATTTTTTTTTGCAGAAAAGTAAGAGATTTGACTAATCAAGACTCAATTTGGTCCAAACTCAAAGCAAAATTAATGCACGAAAGGGTCAAGAGCAACCAATTTGAAGGACTGATCAAATAAGGAAGTAATCTAATGGCTAAGAAATAGTGCTTCACTCAACGATCAAGATTTATGATGCCACATCATGAACATTCTAGAGATCTAAGATCTAAGAGATAGGAAGCAAGCTCTCAAGATCCAATGGCCACCAAGAAAGCACCACTTAAGAAACACTAAACTCCCTCCTTATTTTTAGGAGGCGCCAACTCATGAAACAACCAACGCCCTCTCTTCTTTTATTTTTTCTTTTTCACACCATATCCTTAACTACCTTTCATGCCCTCTCCCCCCTTATTTTTAGCATGCCAACTCATAACTCCTCACCTTTCTTTCTTTCTCATGCACATCCAATGCCCTAAATCCCACGCACTCCTCTTCACGTATTTTTTTCCCTCACAGTTAAATTACTAACCCTCCTCTCTTTTCCATCACCCCAACCTCTTTAACGCCCTTTCTTTCTTTCCATATCCAACCAATCCCACACATCCCAACCTCTTTAATGCTATTTAAAACACATCCAATACCCCAAAGCCCACATGCCCTCCTCTTTCATACTAAAACTCTCACACGCCCCATTTTCTCTCTCTTTCTTCTGCACAAAACTAACGCTCTAACTCCTTAACCTCCCATCAATCTCATGCACTCTCTCTTTCTTTTCTTCCCAAATCTAACAACCCCCCCCCCCCCCTACGCTCTTAAGAAGCCCCTTGTTCTCCATAATAAATTCTAACCATCCATTATTCAAGGAGCCCTCACACAGCTATTTACAAATCTAGCTACCTATACTTCTTTCTTTTATCCCACATCCCACATTGCCTAACCAATTAAATTTCATGCCTCCTAGCACCTATAAATAAGTCCCAATACCTCAAACTAGAAATATCCAATAAATCCAATCCCTTTTCCATCGATCTATCCGTAGCCTCTTCTTCAGTGTTCCAGTGAGAAGAAAGATGAAGGGTGCGATGGTAAGCAGAATCAATATCATGCACGGCTGCAGGCTTAGTCTTCGAGGGAGTAGATGGAGTTTTAATTTTCAATCTTGTATTTAGTCTTAATATTTTTATGTATTTATTTTTGATGTAATTAATGATTAGTAAACTTGTAAGACTCTCTCTTTCATATTGAGTTTTGATTCAATTTTTCTATTCATGAGATTATTTTCAAATTTTTATGCTTTATGATATGTGTAGTTAGTTCTTGAATAGCCTACATATTAATATGGATAGATTATGATTGGAAGATATGGTCTGTGCTCAAACGAAATAGGTTATTTTGAGGATTCTGCTCATAGATCTTTTTATCTTTCTCTTAAGATTTTTATGACTTATGTTTTGAATAATTTATGACTCTAAGGAGACGGATCACGATCGGAAGATACGATCCATGCTCAAGTGAGATAAATTATGCTTAAAAATTAATCATAAAATATTTTGATTGATAATCATAATTACATCATTAAAAAAATATCAAGATTATGATTAAAGATGGATTTGAAATCTTGAAGCTTTCATTTTCATACGACTTTATTTGATTTTATTTTTTAGTTAATTATTTTCATAATCTCCAAGATACTTGATTCATAAAAATTTTTTAATTCCATAAAATCTTAAATTTTTTATTCTTAATTTTTATTTTGTTGAATCAACTTAGTCTTTTGATCCTTGTGGATTCGATATCCGACTCATACTATTCTATTCAATAGTTGAGTCGGAGTTAATTTTTATCTTTGATTGCTCACGATAAGCGATCAAATTTTGACGTCGTTGTCGGAGATCATTAGCATAGTTGTTTCAATATAATAAAAAAATAAAAAAATCTCATAAAACATATAGTGACATTAAAAATAAAAATTAAAATTAAAAAAAAATTATTTGGACATCTTGTTTGTTACATTGCATTCTCATAATCAATCCTAAAGGATAAATCCTAGTATAAGATAAGGTGAAGATTTCATCATCCTTTCTTGGCCCATAAATAAGTTTCTTTCATCTTGCATTACACTAATCCTAATAAAATCAATTAGACATTAGCCTTAAAAAATTCAAGTGCAATAGGACAAGCAAACCGAAAGGTTAGATCAAGTTTGATTTTGACTAACCAATTGGTGTCTAGAAAAGTAGTTTAGAAACTCAGTCCTGAAGAATGGTGGTTACTTAATTAGGTCCGTTATGAAAGCACGAGGAGCCTCCCACTAATCTTATACTTATCTGACTAATTTGGTTGGTTAATTTTAAACCTGGAGTTCCTGAAGGTGATCTTGAGATAGTTAGGAGCTGTCTAGGTCTAGGCTAAATCCGAGTTAGAATTTACTTTTCTATAAAACTTGTTTGCAATTAGAAAAAAATAAAAAAAATATTCTTCTCATCTGTCTCTTAGATTTAGGATTCTCTAGGTTATCATTTCTAAAATTCTCCTTCTTTTCTTTTCTACTAACAAATTAAAAAGAGCAAAAATAGCTGAAAATCTTCATCCATCTTCTTGAAAACAAACATATGGACAATTGGTCAGAGATTATTTAGACCCCACACCAAGTTCTTAAGTCTCTAAATCCACCATGAGTGAAATTGATCAGCCTCAAGTCCTTAAGGATCTATGTTATGTAATTGGTTCCATCCAACCATCATGTATTAGGTTGCCCCAATCCACTGCCAATAACTTCGAGATCAAACCCCAAATCATTAATATGCTTCCTAAATTCATTGAAATTGAGGATGCTTACATCTTTATGAGGGAGTTTGAAGAGGTGTGTGCAACCATAAAGCTTCAAAAACTCTCAGAGGATGCAATTAAGCTTAGGCTTATCAATTTCACTCTTAAGGATAATGCTAAGAAATGACTATACAGTCTGTCCAACCAGTCAATCATGACCTGAGATGGTTTTGTCAAAGTGTTCTAAAAGAAATTCTTTCCACACCATAAGACAATGAGATTCAAGAACAAAATCAACCAATTTTACCAACACCTGGTGAGTCTTTTTGGAAGTACTTTGATCGATTTAAGAATCTTTTGAGTCGATATCCACACCATGGAATTGAAATTTGGAGGTTGTGCCAAATTATCTACAAGGGGTTAGACTTAAACTCTAGGATCATGTTACAATCTATGTGCCAGGATCAGTTCATGCACAAAAAGCCAAATGAGGCTTAGTAGTTCTTAGAAGATTTAGTAGAGAAAAATCTATAATGGAAAACAATTAGAAAACCTGATAGATCCCACCATTAAGAGGTGGAATGCATCAAGTACAAACATCCCTAACTGCAAAAGCAAAGATTGCAACCCTGATCCATAGGATTGAGGCACCTCAAGAGGGATTGTCCGACAACACCTCAAGAGAGAGAGCGTATGGGTAGGATTCCATATGCTTCGGCAGTGGGATCTATCATGTACGCCATGACATGTACACGACCAGATGTGGCATACTCACTAGGGGTAGTGAGTAGATACCAATCTGATCCAGGAGAGAATCACTGGAAGGTTGTTAAAACCATCCTGAAGTATTTGAGAAATACTAAGGACCAGTGGCTTATATATGGTGAATCGGACTTGAGACTTATAGGGTTTACAGACTCTAGTTTCCAGTCTGATCGAGATGATAGCAAGAGTGTGTCAGGATTTATTTTTACCCTTAATGGTGGGGCTGTCTGCTGGAAGAGTTCCAAGCAGCACACTGTGGCTGATTCAGTATGCGAGGTGGAGTATATTGCTGCATCAGATGCTGCCAAAGAAGCGGTGTGGCTGAGAAAATTCATCACCGAGCTCGGAGTAGCACCCTCCCTTGTTGGTCCAGTTCTGCTCTACTGCGACAGCTCTGGAGCCATTGCTCAGGCGAAGGAACCAAAGGCACACCAGCAGACGAAGCATATTCTGCGCCGCTACCATCTCATCCGGGAGATCGTGGATCGAGGTGACGTCGACCTTCAGAAGATCGACGGGAAGGAGAACCTGGCTGACCCATTCACTAAAGCCATTGCGGTGAAGGAGTTCAACGACTACAAGTCGAAGATGGGTATTAGATACTGCACCGATAGGCTTTAGGCCAAGTGGGAGATTGTTGGGAATAGTGTCCCAAAGCCAATCGTCAGCCTGTTGACGGTTGTGCTCCTTTTGTATTAGTACATGAATTATAAATAAATAAAAGTTATTTTGATATTTTTTCATCACAAATGTTTCATCTTCTAATGAACTCCTGTGTTGTGGTGAAGTCCTTAGGACTATTTAGACTCGACAAAGGAGGATTTGTCGTTTAGTCCTTAAACATGTTCGCGACCAAATGATACGTTGTTACCAAGGACGACAATATTTATCGAGCATAGGTCGTTGTGTGCCATATGGGTTGGTTGTCCTCATAACCAAAGAGTGTGGAGACACTGGTATGGCATACAGGTGAGATGTAATGGTACATCTGCACTGAACGTGACCAACTCCGGAGCTATTTCTGCTGTCAAGATTTGCTCTGATGGGATATGGGTATAAATGTCCCTCCGACCTGAGACCACCATGGTGACTTGCAAGCAACTCACTGCACTTAGGCACTGGACTACCTGAATTTCTAATTCAGTGACGGAAGGTTGCTGGGTGTAGTCAAGTACTTGACTTGTCGGTGCGTGTGTCAAGATGGGATTGACCACTTCAGTTTAGGAGCTGTGTACAGTCGTGTTTCAATTTAGCAAAACCTTGGCCAGGGTACTCCTAGTGAGGAGTCACAGGACTAATTGAGTTGAGCACGATTCGGATGATATCATCAGGGTTGACAGTTTAACTCTGAGTCATCCTAAACACAGGGGTCAAAAGGGATGAATTATACGGTAACCATATTCACGTAGGTTCTGAATGTTGCGATTGCGTTTATTCGACCTATCCGGTCGTCGGGTACCATTGCTAGATGGTCACTTCGATTAGTACAGAAATTGGTTCCTGTGCTACCGGCTTAGGTTCGAACCTGCGGGGTCACACACATTAGAGGTTCCTTTCTGATCTGATGGCTGATTATGAGTCTTATCTATCTGGGACTCTATGATTGAGAATTAGGATTCTCTAATCATGAGTTCCACACATTTTGAGTACCGGGGTCAAAATTTTGAATTTCAAATTTTGAATTTGAAATTTGAACTCTTTGATCAGGGTTTCATATCGATGGTCTCTGATGCCTGATTGCCCATCGAATTTGGACTCAATATTTATGAGAGGTTTAATTAGTAATTTAATCACTAATTAACTCAATTTGATTGAGTAATTATTTTTGGATCAAGTCCAATTGAATTGGATTCAGTTTGGATTGACCCGATTAGGTTAAATGTTGACCTAATCGCTAAGGTGGTTTAGTCCCTGATTTGATCAGGGGTTAGATTTAGTTAATTCCTGATTTGATTAGAATTTTATTAAGCCTAATTAAGCCTAATTATGTTGGGTTTAATTTGGTCTAATTGTGCTCAACCTATTTTAAACTAGGTTGGCTCAATTTGAATCAAACCACCTTGTTTTAAATTCCCTGCGTCACCCAACTTCCTTGCACCCATTTGAATTCACGAGAAGAAACTTCTCGTGAAATTTTTCTCACGCAAAACCCTTCCCCACGTCCTCATTTGTGTGCCATATGGATGGATAAAATAATTAGTTAGCCATTCAAATTCAAAGCATGTTTGAATTTGAATGGATAACTTATCACTTGCCCTTTCATCCTTATCCATTTTGTGCGCCACATTACTTACACGAGAAAAAGTTTCTCGTGAAACTTTTTCCATGCACAAAGAGCCACACCCCTTCTCTTCTCACGCCCAAAAGGATAGGGATAAGTTGGTTTTCGTTTGAATTCAAATTTGATTTGAATTCAAATGTGTAACCTCTTGTCTTTATCCTCTCACGCGGATAAGACACGTTCGACGTTGTTTTAAAAAGAGGAAAAAGGTGGGACGTGCGTAGAAAAATTGGGAGAGAAACTTTGGGGCATGAGGAAGGCTTCTGCGCAAGGTGAAGGTCCAAAACCTTCCGAGAGAAAAAGAAAGAAAAGAGAGAAAATTGGGTGCAGGGTTTTTGGTGTGTACCCTAGGGTTTCTACCTAGGGTTCGGGAAGTGAGATTGGTGTGCCACGAGTGTCGTGAGTCCACCAAATTTTAGAGAGAGATCCATCAGCCTCTCAAGTAACTGTGCAGATGATCCAGAGTGTCCGAGAAGTCGGCACACATCGATCGAAGGAGTTCGATCAACATCTGCCATCAAAAGGGTGAAATCATGAACTAGCATTCGTGAGGAGCTGATCAGACGGGAGCTTCGTGTGGACGATCTGCAGAGGCTAGACAGTTGGATGGCTGCGACGTGATGATCAGAGCCCTCCGATGGTGATCAGATTGCGGTGATCGACTACCCGCAAAAGGTGATGTGTTCTGAACACAGTACTGTAAAACGTTTACTGATTCAAATTTGAATTTCAAATTTAAATGCATACTGTTGTATCATATTTAGATCCTAGTGTAAGGTTAATTAGTATTAATTAATGAGATTAATTAATAATTCCGCTGTAAAATAGTAATTTTGAAAAAGTTTTAAAATTACCATTTTGCCCCTGCACTAAATTTTCGCTTCAATTGGTATCAGAGCAGGTTCTAGAATATAATATACATATGCATGCGTAGATTAAGGTGTAATCTATAAGTTTAAATTTGAAATTCAAAATTTGAAATTCGAAATTCAAAAAGATTTGAAATTTGAAATTTGAAATTTGTTAGAAGTTTCAAATTTGAAATTCAAAATTTAAAATTTGGTTGAAATCTCAAATTTGAAATTTGAAATTTGAAATTCGAAATTTGAAATTTGAAATTCAAAATTTAAAATTTGAAATTTGAAATTTGGTTGAAATCTCAAATTTGAAATTTGAAATTTGAAATTCAAAATTTGAAATTTGAAATTCAAAATTCAAAATTTAAAATTCAAAGATTGAAAATTCGAAATTTGAAATTTGGTTGAAATCTCAAATTTGAAATTTAAAATTTAAAATTTGAAATTTAAAATTTGAAATTCAAAATTTAAATTTTGAAATTTGTATATTTAGATATACTTGATCCAAGTAGCAAGTAATCTAATTGGGTTGGTTGCCATGGCCGTCCGGTCATAGGAGAAAAGTAGGGTTTAAAGGCCCTCTCTTCCCATTCGATGGGGTCTCCTATGGCGGTAGGGGTGCCGATGCAATTATATCCCATGCCGATGAAGCAGCGAAAGGACTTAATTAAGAAATTTATCATGAATGTGTTAGATTAGATCTAAAAGAAAATTTATGATTTATTTTGAGTTATTTTCTGTTATGAAATGAGCAATAGAATTGCTGTTTATGAAATGTGCTGACCCGTTTGTGAAATGAGTTAACACATTTGGTGAACAGAAAATAAAATCTTTCAAATTTAAAAATTATTTTCGAAATACCAAACCCTGACCCATCAGCCCAAGTACTTAATTAAAAGAATTAAGTGTTGTCTAGTAGGTCTAGAATTGTGAATTAAGACCTAAGACAATTGCATAAACTTTTGGGTCAATGGGTTAGATGAATTAGGTCCATAATTGGGTTAGACCTAAGGTTAGTTTAAAAAATGGACGAATTGGAGTAATTAGTCAAATCTAATCAAAAGTTGAATTAGATTAGGTCAAGGATACTCTAGACTCAACTTCAATAGTTGTAGTTGAATGGGTCCATGTCTTTAACTAGACCAAGATGGACTTAATTCATGGCTACGCGGTGGAGCTCTATTTACTAAGTTGATCAAAATTAAAACTAATGAACCGGTTGGTGTCTAAGGTAAGTTCGGCAGTTTTGACCAGTGATTCTTAAGCGGGAGCTACTCGCATTGATTCGATCATTGACGAGTTAATGGCAAATCCCCACCACTGATCTCACTTACCTGGCCAATCTGGTAAGTTAGATTTTGATTAGATCACTTGGTGATTAGAGCTCACCCATGTCATTAGGTAAATCAGTATGACTGATTTAGGTGCTCCTAATGCCAGCTTTAATTAAATCTTTTTTAATCTGACTTGGTGAAGTCAGTGGGAGGATTGAAATTGGCTGGATGATTTCTTCTCTACTATTCTTTAATAAAATCCTCAAAATTATTAGGTCCCTAAAATGATTAAGTTATAATGATAACTAAGTCATAGCCTCCCATTAAGTGAATGATAATGAGTCCATTAGTTCAATGATCATTGGAGGCCCAAAGGCCTGGTGCTCATTGGCTAATGAAATTATTATTCATAATATGATAATTTGATTGAGTCTTTCTGATGGTGGTTAGGTTGGCCGGCCAAAGTCGGGCCTGATCATTTATTGGTTCGATTCACTAAATTAAGTCATGTTAATGGTTGGACCTAACCAGATCTTTTCAGTGGAGGCCAAAGCCTACTGATTAGGTTCTGGGGCAAAATAAATTACTAGAAGTTGTTTAGAGAAATAACTGGTTAAGAACCTACCCATAGATGCACATGGGTTGACCAACCAAAGTTGGGCTCGTGTGTAGTCTGTGTGGATTCTAGTACCCATTAAGGAATTAAAGTAATTTCTCGAATTGGAGGATGAGGCTACCAGTTCGTAAAAATATTGGAAAAAACTTTAGACTAAAGTCCAAGTCTTTAGTATTAATTTATGTACTAATAGAGGTCTCGTTTTCCTTTAAGCAGCTATGGCCACTACCCTGTCGCTCCGGTCATTATTAGATAATGACAAGCTCATGGGACCCAATTTCGATAGCTAGTATCGAAAATTGAAAATCGTCCTTGAGCACGAGCGGATCCTTTATGTAGTAACGGATCCAGCACCTGAGGAGCCAGCTCCGAACGCTAGTAAGGCGATCCGAGACACTTACTTGAAGTGGCTCAATGACCGCACCACCGTTCGATGTATTATGCTGGCAGCAATGAATGACGAGTTCAGCCGAAGGTTTGAGACCGCCCAGCCACAGGAGATGCTTCAAATGTTGAACGACTCCTTTGGCACACCTGACGACGTTGAAAGGCACAAAACTAGTTGTGCTATTTTCAATGCTCGAATGAGGGATGGGGCCTCAGTCACTGATCATGTACTGTATATGATCGAGATGATTGAGCGCCTAAGCAAATTGGGCTTTCCTCTGCACGAGCAGCTCGGTAAGGATGCGATCCTTAATTTCTTGCCCAAGTCCTTCCTCCCATTCCTTACTCATTTTTGAATGACAAAGCCTGCAGTAAACTACCATGGATTGTTGAGGTTGCTGCAAAACTTTGAGAAGGATCACCAATTCCATAAGGAGTCGGTGAATGTAGTGGGAGGGTCTTCTTCTCGTCGTCAACCCTTTGGGAAGGGGAAGAAGAACAAGAAGAAGAAAAATAAGAAGGTGCAATCTCATGCTGGGACAGTAGCACGGGGTCAGACCAAGAAGCGCAAGCATGACCAGAGCCAGGCGGAGTGCTTCTTTTGCAACAAGCACGGGCATTGGAAGAGGAACTGTCCTCAATACATTGCCTCCCTGGACCCGAACAGGCCAAAGAAGAAGCAAGGTAATTATATGATAACTCCTTGCAACTTTTCGATTTGTGATACTACTGCCTGGGTATTAGATACCGGAAGCCCTTATCATATTTGTAATTCGATGCAGGGTCTGCAGGTCAGTAGGAGATTTGATGAAGGCGAGAGGTTCCTGAATGTTGGAGATGGAAGCAAAGTTTCAGTTCTAGCTTTAGGAATCATGAGTCTTGTAATCAATTCTCGTAATGTAATTCTGAGTGAATGTCACTATTGTCCAAGTTTTTTATTAAATATTATTTCTGTAGGCCTTTTGGCCATGTACGGTTATGATTTTTTAATAAAAGGAAATATTTGCAATATCATTTTGAATGGTGTTACAATATTTGTTGGATAATTAAATAACGGAATTTACTTACTATCACAGCCTGTTAATGTGGTTCAAAAATTCGGTAAACGCTCTAGAATAGATAATGTGTCAGAAGTCTACCTTTGGCACTGTAGGCTAGGTCATATCAATAAGAACAGGATAAACAGGTTGGCTCAAGAAGGAATTCTTGAAGTTAGTGATTGTGAATCACTTCCAACCTGTGAGTCCTGTCTTCTTGGAAAGATGACCAAGTCACCTTTTACTGGAAAAGGTGAGCGAGCCAGTGAACTCTTAGGTCTGGTACATTCTGATGTATGTGGACCCATGAGCTCAAGTGCAAGAGGTGGATTTTTCTACTTCATAACCTTCACAGACGACCTATCTAGGTATGGGTATGTCTATTTAATGAAGCATAAGTCGGAATCATTTGAAATATTCAAACTATTCCGAAATGAGGTAGAAAAATAAACTGGGAAGTGTATTAAAACTCTTCGATCTGATCGAGGAGGTGAATACCTTTTCAATGAGTTTCTGACGTATCTAGGGGAGAATGGGATTCTCTCTTAGTGGACTCCTCCTGGAACACCACAGCATAATGGTGTGTCTGAAAGGAGGAATCGGATCCTGTTAGACATGGTTCGATCCATGATGGGGTTTGCTGGTCTGCCGATCTCCCTCTGGGGATATGCGCTCGAATCAGCTTGTTACCTTCTAAATAGAGTTCCGAGTAAGTCTGTAGCCAAAACGCTATATGAGATATGGATAGGACGTAAGCCAGTACTCTCGCACCTTAGGGTTTGGGGGTGTCCGACTTATGTTAAACGTTTAATTACAGACAAGCTTGGACCTAGGTCTGACAAGTGTAATTTTATAGGGTACCCAAAAGAGACCAAAGGGTATTATTTCTACCTTGCTGATGAGCAAAAGGTGTTTGTCAGCCTTAAGGCAATCTTTTTAGAAAAGAAGTTCCTTAGTGAAGGAACTGTTGCCTCTAAAGTCGAACTTGACAAAGTTCGATAGGTGGAAAAACCGACACATGTTACTGAACCTGAACCGGATTTGATTAGATCAGATCCGGAGCCCATTGATTATGCACCCTTAAGGCGGTCTGGTAGAGTACCACATCAACCGGACAGATATTATGGTTTCTTGGTCCGGGATGGTGATCCTATCGAACTTGATGAAAATGATGAGGATCCGATCACCTACATGGATGCAATGCAGAGATCTGACTCTGAGAAATGGCTAGAGGCCATGAAATCCGAAATGGAGTCCATGAAGGTCAACGATGTGTGGACATTGGTTGACCCACCCGAAGGAGTAAAACCCATAGGGTGTAAGTGGGTCTTCAAAAGGAAGAGGGGCGCAGATGAAAAGGTGGAGACCTATAAAGCCCGTCTGGTTGCCAAGGGATATCGTCAACGTTATGGTATAGACTATGACGAGACGTTTTCTCCTGTGGCAATGCTCAAATCCATTCGGATTATGCTTGCGATAGCTGCCCATCTGGACTATGAAATCTGGCAGATGGATGTGAAGACAGCTTTCCTAAATGGAGAGCTGGACGAAGAGGAGTATATGATACAACCTGAAGGGTTCACATCCACAGATGAGTCTAAGGTGTGCAAGCTACAGAGGTCCATTTATGGACTTAAGCAGGCATCTCGGAGTTGGAACATACATTTTGATAGGACGATCAAAATGTATGGCTTCGTTAAGAACGGAGAAGAACCCTGCATTTATAAGTGGGCTAATGGTCCAGCAGTAGTATTTCTTGTATTGTATGTGGATGACATTCTCTTAATCGGGAATGATGTCCCTGCATTACAGGGAATAAAGATTTGGCTATCGTCACAGTTCTCCATGAAGGATTTGGGAGAAGCTTCCTACATCCTAGGGATGAGGATCTATAGGGATAGATCCAAAAAGTTGCTTGGCTTATCCCAGTCCACGTACATTGATACTATACTGAAAAGGTTCAGCATGAAAAATTCTAAGAAAGGCTATCTACCGATTGGCCATGGAATTTCTCTCTCGAAGAGGGATTGTCCGACAACACATCAAGAGAGAGAGCGTATGGGTAGGATTCCATATGCTTCGACAGTGGGATCTATCATGTACGCCATGACATGTACACGACCAGATGTGGCATACTCACTAGGGGTAGTGAGTAGATACCAATCTGATCCAGGAGAGAATCACTGCAAGGTTGTTAAAACCATCCTGAAGTATTTGAGAAATACTAAGGACCAATGGCTTATATATGGTGAATCGGACTTGAGACTTATAGGGTTTACAGACTCTAGTTTCCAGTCTGATCGAGATGATAGCAAGAGTGTGTCAAGATTTATTTTTACCCTTAATGGTGGGGCTGTCTGCTGGAAGAGTTCCAAGCAGCACACTGTGGCTGATTCAGTATGCGAGGCGGAGTATATTGCTGCATCAGATGCTGCCAAAGAAGCGGTGTGGCTGAGGAAATTCATCACCGAGCTCGGAGTAGCACCCTTCCTTGTTGGTCCAGTTCTGCTCTACTGCGATAGCTCTGGAGCCATTGCTCAGGCGAAGGAACCAAAGGCACACCAGCGGACGAAGCATATTCTGTGCCGCTACCATCTCATCCGGGAGATCGTGGATCGAGGTGACATCGACCTTCAGAAGATCGACGGGAAGGAGAACCTGGCCGACCCATTCACTAAAGCCATTGCGGTGAAGGAGTTCAACGACTACAAGTCGAAGATGGGTATTAGATACTGCACCGATAGGCTTTAGGCCAAGTGGAAGATTGTTGGGAATAGTGTCCCAAAGCCAATCGTCAGCCTGTTGACGGTTGTGCTCCTTTTGTATTAGTACATGAATTATAAATAAATAAAAGTTATTTTGGTATTTTTTTATCACAAATGTTTCATCTTCTAATGAACTCCTGTGTTGTGGTGAAGTCCTTAGGACTATTTAGACTCGACAAAGGAGGATTTGTCGTTTAGTCCTTAAACATGTTCGCGACCAAATGATACGTTGTTACCAAGGACGACAATATTTATCGAGCATAGGTCGTTGTGTGCCATATGGGTTGGTTGTCCTCATAACCAAAGAGTGTGGAGACACTGGTATGGCATACAGGTGAGATGTAATGGTACATCTGCACTGAACGTGACCAACTCCGGAGCTATTTCTGCTGTCAAAATTTGCTCCGATGGGATATGGGTATAAATGTCTCTCCGACCTGAGACCGCCACGGTGACTTGCAAGCAACTCACTGCACTTAGGCACTGGACTACCTGAATTTCTAATTCAGTGACGGAAGGTTGCTGGGTGTAGTCAAGTACTTGACTTGTCGGTGCGTGTGTCAAGATGGGATTGACCACTCCAGTTTAGGAGCTGTGTACAGTCGTGTTTCAATTTAGCAAAACCTTGGCCAGGGTAGTCCTAGTGAGGAGTCACAGGACTAATTGAGTTGAGCACGATTCGGATGATATCATCAGGGTTGACAGTTTAACTCTGAGTCATCCTAAACACAGGGGTCAAAAGGGATGAATTATACGGTAACCATATTCACGTAGGTTCTGAATGTTGCGATTGCGATTATTCGACCTATCCGGTCGTCGGGTACCATTGCTAGATGGTCACTTCGATTAGTACAGAAATTGGTTTCTGTGCTACCGGCTTAGGTTCGAACCTGCGGGGTCACACACATTAGAGGTTCCTTTCTGATCTGATGGCTGATTATGAGTCTTATCTATCTGGGACTCTATGATTGAGAATTAGGATTCTCTAATCATGAGTTCCACACATTTTGGGTACCGGGGTCAAAATTTTGAATTTCAAATTTTGAATTTGAAATTTGAACTCTTTGATCAGGGTTTCATATCGATGGTCTCTGATGCCTGATTGCCCATCAAATTTGGACTCAATATTTATGAGAGGTTTAATTAGTGATTTAATCACTAATTAACTCAATTTGATTGAGTAATTATTTTTGGATCAAGTCCAATTGAATTGGATTCAGTTTGGATTGACCCGATTAGGTTAAATGTTGACCTAATCGCTAAGGTGGTTTAGTCTCTGATTTGATCAGGGGTTAGGTTTAGTTAATTCCTGATTTGATTAGGATTTTATTAAGCCTAATTAAGCCTAATTATGTTGGGTTTAATTTGGTCTAATTGTACTCAACCTATTTTAAACTAGGTTGGCTCAATTTGAATCAAACCACCTTGTTTTAAATTCCCTGCGTCACCCAACTTCCTTGCACCCATTTGAATTCACGAGAAGAAACTTCTCGTGAAATTTTTCTCACGCAAAACCCTTCCCCACATCCTCATTTGTGCGCCATATGGATGGATAAAATAATTAGTTAGCCATTCAAATTCAAAGCATGTTTGAATTTGAATGGATAACTTATCACTTGCCCTTTCATCCTTATCCATTTTGTGCGTCACATTACTTACACGAGAAAAGGTTTCTCATGAAACTTTTTCCATGCACAAAGAGCCACGCCCCTTCTCTTCTCACGCCCAAAAGGATAGGGATAAGTTGGTTTTCGTTTGAATTCAAATTTGATTTGAATTCAAATATGTAACCTCTTGTCTTTATCCTCTCACGCGGATAAGACACGTTCGACGTTGTTTTAAAAAGAGGAGAAAGGTGGGACGTGCATAGAAAAATTAGGAGAGAAACTTTGGGGCATGAGGAAGGCTTCTGCACAAGGTGAAGGTCCAAAACCTTCCGAGAGAAAAAGAAAGAAAAGAGAGAAAATTGGGCGCAGGGTTTTTGGTGTGTACCCTAGGGTTTCTACCTAGGGTTCGGGAAGTGAGATTGGTGTGCCACGAGTGTCGTGAGTCCATCAAATTTTAAAGAGAGATCCATCAACCTCTCAAGTAACTGTGCAGATGATCCGGAGTATCCAAAAAGTCGGCACACATCGATCGAAGGAGTTTCATCAACATCTGCCATCAAAAGGGTGAAATCACGAACTAGCATTCGTGAGGAGCTGATCAGACGGGAGCTTCGTGTGGACGATCCGCAGAGGCCAGACAGTTGGGTGGCTGCGACGTGATGATCAGAGCCCTCCGACGGTGATCAGATTGCGGTGATCGACTACCCGCAAAAGGTGATGTGTTATGAACACAGTACTGTAAAACATTTACTGATTCAAATTTGAATTTCAAATTTAAATGCATGCTGTTGTATCATATTTAGATCCTAGTGTAGGGTTAATTAGTATTAATTAATGAGATTAATTAATAATTTTGCTGTAAAATAGTAATTTTGAAAAAGTTTTAAAATTACCATTTTGCCCCTGCACTAAATTTTCGCTTCACCCTATGCATCAACTTGCAATTCAGCGTGAAGGAATCATCCAAACTTTTTTTGATCGTAAGGCACTAAATCAGATGGTCCTATCTTCAATCAGCCCAACCTAAGGCCCAATCAAATACTAAACAACCTACATGATTTTAGCAATGAAAAGAGGCTCAACACATTAGAGAAGGGTTTAGTAGTCTTGGTGAAATTAGCTTCTGATACCACCACCACCCTGAACAGTTTTATGCAGACTACAGGCCAGTTACTAACAGCAAACAGGCAAGCAATAGCCCATCTAAAAATATAGTTAGATCAGTTAGCCACTGCCATTTGTGAAAGAGAAAAGGGTAGATTACCAAGCCAATCTGAATCCAATCTTAGAGTTCAAAATAGTCTACGACCTTAATATAAAAATCATATTAACCAAGTGAATGCAATCCACACATTAAGGTCGGAGAAATAAGTGGACAATAAAATGGGTACACTCAAAAATTATGAAAACTTACCTTCTGAGTCACTTATTGAACAACCCACTGATTAGACCAAGTCTAAAAAGCTTGAATCAACAGAGGTTGATGAGCCACCCAAGCCACTCGCAGAACCCACATCAAGGTTCAAGCAAGCCGAGACATCACCCACCAATCCTCTAGCTCATTTTTCAAATAGACTTAGATCTAATCGACACTCAACCCATTTAGATCAAATCTTAGAGGTTTTTAAATAAGTCAAAGTGAACATCTCTCTACTAGATATAATCTAACAAGTTCCAACCTATGTCAAATTTCTCAAGGACTTATGCATAAAGAAGAAGACCACCAGTGTGTCCAAGAAAATCTTCTTGGCGGTTAGTGTAAGCTCATACCTTTTGAGTCACATGCTAGTCAAATGCAAAGATCCAAGGTCTCCTATAATTTCATATGTTGTCGGAGAAACCACTATTGATAAAGGTTTGTTGGACTTAGGGGCTAGTATGAACATAATGCCATATTCAGTATATGAGCAGTTAGGGTTAAGAGAATTAAAGCCGACTGGGATGACTTTGCAATTAGCAGATCGATCCATTAAGGTTCCCATGGAGATAGTGGAGAATGTATTAATCAAGGTTTGTGAATTTATCTACCCCATAGATTTCATGATTCTAGAAACTGAACCAATGTCAAATCCTAGAGATCACATCCCGATCATCTTAAGTAGACCATTCTTAACGACTGCTAACACTCTAATCAATTATCATAATGAACTTATGAAGCTCTCTTTTGGAAATATGACCATTGATCTAAATATCTTTAACCTGAAAAATGAATCAGAACAACCCTTTGATGTGAATTTAATTCAAGATTCTGTATATGAGTCTATTGACCTTAGTAACGAAGAATTCAACTTCAATCTCTAGTTAGATCAAGAATCTAAAAATATCTATGAAGTATCCACAACTAGTGACCAAAAGATTCAACCAAGATGGGAGCCTCCTATTGAGCCATCGACTATCAAAATTTAGTCCAACTGAAAATTATATATTTAATGCTTTCTAAGAGGCAACCCAGCTCATATTTTTTTTTAAATTCATATCTTTTGCATTTTATTTAGGTTAATTGAGTCTTACTTAGGGGTCTTTTGTAGAGATTCTACTCTATTGGAGATAATATCGACTAAGTTGGGTGGGGAAGCTGGAAGCTAAATGAAGAAATTTCATCTTTAGGTGCCTTCATTTCCATATACCATATTATGTTTCATTTCAAAAAAAAAAAAATTAGGAGCTATCTTCTTTGTTCAAGTTCTTATACTTGTCATCTTAGGACTTGAGATTAATTGTACATTTTGATAAGTAATTGATGTACTATCTAGATTATTTTTAAAATATTGAGGGGTCGTGTATTAATAGAATCTAATAAAAAGATTAAGTTGGAACTAAATCAATTTTTAAATAACTCTAACCCTTCCTATTAATATCAAAGAAGAATCTACTTCTTGGATGTGTATGGGTATAATATGTTGACAAATCTAAGTTTTATTTCATTATTTTTTTATTAAAAAAAAACTCTAAAAAATTTTTACCTAATAATCGGGTCTCTTTGCCTAAGCAAGTATTGAGTGTTCACGTCAAATAGTAGAAAATGTGAAGAAGCTTGCTATACAGTCAGTCTTAATATGAAGTCTATTTGATTTGAGTCAGTAAGCTTGAGAAATATTTTACATCTAATACCCTAAAGTCAGTTGGTTTGGAAGTCATTGGTTGAAATCTCGCTACAAGGATCAAATAGAAAGCTTAAAGGATTAAGGCATCACACTGATTGTATAAATAAAAAAAAATAAAAAAAAATAAAATAAGACAAACAGACTTACATGAAGACAGAACCTCAGTATATTTTGGAGTTAGATGATTTAGAGATAAAAATGGAGAGTTGCTAAAAAAAATATTTTTAAAAGATGATGGGTTCTTTACTTAACTACTTTATTGAACGATATTAATATCCTAATGATATTTTTCACTAACTCCCTGATGGAATATTCTTTTACTTATAAAATATCTAAAATAATCTCCCTTAAGTCCAAGGAAGCATATATATGACACAGATAGTAGTGGGTAGCACCTCCAATCATTTTTTATAAACCTTGCAACTCGTTGTACAAATATGGAATATTTTTTTCTTTTACTCGAGGACGAGTAAAGTTCAAATTGAAAAGTATAATAAGTATAGTAATTAGGATATAGAAGTATCAAATTACTTAATAATTGATCTATATTATATAGAATTTGATATTTTTCATCCTCTTTTGTAGGGAAGTGAGAGATTTGGCTAATCAAGACTCAATTTGGTTCAAACTTAAAGCAAAATTGATGCACTAAGGGGTCAAGAGCAACTAATTTGAAGGATCGATTAAATAAGTAATCTAAAGGTTAAGAAGCAATGCTCTACTCAACGATCAAAATTTATGATGCCACATCATGAAAACACGAGATCTAAGATTCAAGGGATAGAAAGTAAGCTCTCAAGATCTAAAGGCCACCAAAGGAGGCACAACTTAAGAAATCCTAAACTCCCTCCTTATTTTTAGGAGGCACCAACTCATGAAACAACCAACGAACTCCCTTCTTTTATTTTTTCTTCTTTACACCATATCCTTGACTACCTTTCACGCCCTCTCCCCCTTAATTTTAGCACGCCAACTCATAACTCCTCACCTTTCCTTCTTTCTCATGTACATCCAACCCCTAAATCCTACGTGCTCCTTATCCTCTTCACATCTTCTTTTCCTCCATGCTTAAATAACTAACCCTCCTCTCTTTTTCATTGCCCCAACCTCTTTAACGCCCTTTCTTTCTTTCCATATCCAACCAATCCCACATGTCCCAACCTCTTTAATGCCATTTAAGACACATCCAATGCCCCAAATCCCATGTGCCCTACTTTTTCATGCTAAAACTCTCACACGCCCCCTTTTCTCTCTTTTTCTTCTGTATAAAACCAACGCTCTAACTTCTTAATGCCCCACCAATCTCATGCACTCTCTCTTTCTTTTCTTTCCAAATCTAGTGCCCCCCTTATGCTCTTAAGAAGCCCCTTGATCTCCATAATAAATTCCAACCACCCATTATTTAAGGAGCCCCCAAATAGCTACTTACAAAACCCTAGCCACCCATACTTTTTTCATTAATCCCACATTGCCTAACCAATTAAATTTCATGTCTCTTAGCACCTATAAATAAGTCCTAATGCCTCAATCTAGAAACATCCAATAAATTCAATCCCTCTTCCATCTATCCGTAGCCTCTTCTTCAGTGTTTCAGCAAGAAAAAAGATGAAGAGAGCAATGACGAGCGGAGTCAATATCATGCACAGTTGAAGACTTAGTCTTCAGGGGAGTAGATGAAGTTTTTATTTTTCTATCTTGTGTTTAGTTTTGAATATCTTTATGTATTTATTTTTGATGCAATTAATGATTAGTAAACTTGTAAGACTCTCTCTTTTATATTGAGTTTTGATTCGATTTCTCTATTCATGAGATTGTTTTCAAGTTCTTATGCTCTATGATATGTGTAGTTAGTTCTCGAATAGTCTATATATTCATATGGACAGATCATGATCGGAAGATACAGTCTGTGCTCAAGAGAAATAGGTTATCTTGAGGATTTTTGCTCATAGATCTTTTTATCTTTTTCTCAAAAATTTTTATGACTTATATTTTGAATAATTAATGACTCTAAGAAGATGGACCATGATCGAAAGATACGATCCACGATCAATTGAGATAAATTATACTCAAAAATTAATCATAAAATATTTTGCTTGATGATCATAATTGCATCATTAAAAAAATATCAAGATTATGATTAAAGATGGATTTGAAATCCTGAAGCTTTCATTTTCATACAACTTTCTTTGATTTTATTTTTTAGTTAATTATTTCTATAATCCCCAAGATACTTGATTCGTAAAAATTTTTCAATTTTATAAAATCTTAAATCTTTTATTCTTAATTTTTATTTTATTGAACCAACTTAACCTTTTGATCCTTATGGACTCGATACCCGACTCACACTATTTTACTCAATAGTTGAATTGGAGTTAATTTTTATCTTTGATTACTTGCAACAAGCGATCATGAGCCATTCATTCTTCTATAGATAAGGTTTATCTTGCTTTCACTTCTCACTCAATTTTTATCATTGAGGGGAACTACTGCTGTTGGAGAGTTTCTCATCCGAGATTAGGCAAGTTTGAGGACTCTGGCAAGTATTCAAACTTTTCGATGAGCCTTCAACCTCCTCCAAATAGATTTTGTGATGCATCTTTATTCCTGAGTTCGTTAAACTTTGGCTGCTCGATTTTTGCTTTCCTTCCCATGTTCTCCAAGCTTAGGTTAGGTATTGCCTCGATCTTCCTTTTATTCCTCCCTTCTTTGCTTTTCCTTCTTTTTTCTCTTCGAGAGTCTCATCAGGGATGAGCAAGGTGAAGTTCTCTATTAGGAGTTAGTCATCTGACTAGGATCCACCTCGGGATCACCATTCCCCCTCTGTTAGTTTGGGGGTGGGTTTTCAAGCTTTCCTTGGGCCCGAAAATAAAGTATCTATCTTCGTTTGTGAGGATTTGACATA
This sequence comes from Elaeis guineensis, assembly GCF_000442705.2. Taxonomy (NCBI): domain Eukaryota; kingdom Viridiplantae; phylum Streptophyta; class Magnoliopsida; order Arecales; family Arecaceae; genus Elaeis; species Elaeis guineensis. The sequence goes on along the minus strand of NC_025997.2, from coordinate 105,834,057 downwards.
CTGTGGATTTCGTACTTTATTCCTTCTGAAATTCATCTTAAACTCACTAGTTCCAAGCATTGGGTCACTAGTCCTCCTCCAACTCGGTTGGGTCTCTACGAGGAGACCCTTAAGGTCAGGCTTAGTCTTTCTCTCTATCCTTTCCTTATCCAACTAATGAAATTTACTTCCTCATCTTGACCCTCCTAGTTCTAAACTCATGGAGGATGATCATTGCTTTTCTCATTCTTGGTTTGTTGAATGATGTTAAACCATTGGTTGCCCTCTTTTGAGCCTACTATACCTTGAAAAAGCATCCTTGGGAGAGGAACTGGTGGTATGTTTCACCTTGAACAGGATGATGTCTAATCAGAGAAACTCCTTCCTCCATTTATAGGTGAAAGAAGAGATTTTTCTTTATTTCTTCTAAGCAGCTGTAGTTGTTTGACATCTCATAAGATAAACCTCAGAGGTTGCCAAATCGAGCTCTAAGGTTGCAATGCCCCTCCATTGTGAGTTGCTATCCACGCCAACCTTAATTAATGTTAGCTTAGTTCCCACCAACCTATAGGGTAATTCCTTTATAGTTATTTTATTCTTTATTTTTTTGAAAAAAAATTTAATTTTTTCTCCTCAATTTTGTAGTGATGAAGCCCGACATTGCTCTGCTCCACAAGGCGGCTTGGAAGAGGAAAGCTACCACAGGTGAGTTTTCAAAGAAGGCTTTCTCGAAGCACATTATAGCTTAGCCGACTCCGACCTTTCTTAGAGGATCGAGCATAAAGCTGCAACTCCAAGGAGAGTCGATCCTATGGCCAAAGTTGAGATCATCTCTCTGATCTTTATTCTTCCTCTCAATGCTAGGGTGCCTCCATGCACATCACTGATGACGGCTTCTCCATCCACTCCTCCAATCGAGGTGGGTGCTTAGCCCACACTGACCATTATAGATCCATCAGCCTTGGCCCCCACCATAATCAAAAAGGAGGTGTACATCTTAATATGGGTGTTAAGTTGTTCAACATAACATTAAAGAATTCTAGGGTTACCAAAAAATTACTGTTGCTTCTTGGATTGATTTTGATGATTACAAAGTATTTGAGGGGATTACTAATGATTTTGACTTAGAAAAAGACTTATTGTATTTCAGGGGCAAAATCATAATTTTATTAAGACCTGATTCAGAAGCCTCAAGAGCAAGAACAAAAGACATGCAATCTATTGGAGAAAATTTTAATATTTTGGAAGTGTATTTTGTAAGAAAATCAGGTTTCTATTTTTGAGTCGATCCCATGAGTCGACTCATGGCTTAAAGGGCTGAACGGCACGCAAAAATTTTGGCTGGCACACTCTGTGAGTCGACCCCATCGGTCGACCCCTTGGCATGAGTCGACTCTATGAGTCGACCTCTGCTGCTCTGCAGGCCAAAATTACAGAATAGTCATTTTCTGTTCTTTTCCACAGAGGTCGACCCCATGAGTCGACCCATGAGCATGAGTCGACCCTATGAGTCGACCCCTGTGATGGAAAATTTTCGTAACGACTAGTTTTTAACCCATTTCAATGGTATTTAATACTCATTTAATGTGCTCTAACGGCTCTATTTCAACACAGATTACTCTCCATCATTATTTGAAGTTATAAAAAGGGACTAAAAGGAGGGAATCAAAGTAAGAGAAAAGAGATTTTGAAAAAGGTTCTTCAAGCATTCTTTTCAACCCGAAGCAAGAGCCCACCTAAAGAGTTCAAGAAGCTTTTAATTCAAGTTCACCAACTTCTCAAGTACTCATTCAAGTCTCCAACCACCTTGAGGAAATCAGAAAGAGCTTTCTTCTAATTGTGTAAAGTGTATTTAAGACTTTATTCGCTCATTAAAGAAGCTTTATCTGTATTTCTGTGAAATTAACTGTAATACTCTTTTTGAGTTATTGTTTTTATTTTGGAAGGGTTTCAAAATGTGGGAAGGTTGATCCGAACCTTGAATCAAATTGTATTGGGTTGGCTTGTACCTGAGAAACATGTGTTCTAGCTTGGGATAGCTAGAGTCGGAGGTTTCGACGAGTGTATTCAGGTTGAATACAGTTTAGTGGATTGAAATTCTCAAATAGGAGCTTGGAGAGTGGATGTAGGTGCATGGTTGGCATCGAACCACTATAAATCTTCTTGTTTGTGTTGTGCTTAATTGCTCTCTTTTTAAACTTCATTATTCTCTTGCATTCTTGCATCCAACTATTACCTTTGCATAAATTACACTCTCCATACTTATCTTGCTCTTGTTAAATAATCTTCATAGTTGTAAATTAAGTTTAAATTTTTAAAAATTCAATTCACCCCCCTCTTGGGTTGCATAGCTGGGTAACAAGTGGTATCAGAGCTCGATGCTCTAGCCCTACTTTGATTTAACCATCAAAGAGCTAAAGATCTATGGTAACTCAAGTTGGCACTTCTCTAGCCGAGGGGCAGTCCACTAACCGACCTTCACTTTTCAATGGGTCAAACTATACCTATTGAAAAGCTCAGATGAAAATCTTCATTCAAGTACTTGACTATGATATATGGAGTATCATAGTAAACGGACCACACACACCCACTAAAATTATTGATGGTGTGGAATCAACCAAACCTGAAAAAGAATGGGATGAGGTTGATAAGAAAATGACTCAACTAAATGCTAAAGCCATGAATATTTTGTATTGTGCCCTAGATGCTAATGAATTCAATCGTATTTCAACATGCATGTCTACTAAGAAAATATGGGATAGATTAGAAGTAACTCATAAAGAACTAATCAAGTGAAAGAATCCAAAATTAACATGCTCGTGCATAAATATGAACTTTTTAAAATGGAGCATGATAAATCTATAACTGAAATGTTTACTCATTTTATTGATATTATAAATGGTCTAAAAAATCTTGGTAAGTCTTATTCTAATAGTGATCTCGTGAGAAAGATTCTTAGGTCCTTACCAAGAACTTGAGAAGCCAAAGTGACCGCTATCCAAGAAGCCAAAGATCTGAACATCCTACCCTTGGAAGAGCTTCTAGGATCACTGATGACACATGAGCTGAGCATGAAACAACATCAAGAAGAAGAAGTCAAAAAGAAGAGGACAATCGTCCTCAAATCTACGGCTCAACTTGATGAAGAAACTGATGATACTAAAAATGAAGAGCAAGATGAAGAAATGACTCTCATTACTAGAAGGTTTAAGAAACTTTTAAGAAAAAAGAAACAAGGAATGAGGAAGAGGCCACCCATAAAAGGAGAATATAGCAAAGAAAAGGATAAAGACCAACCCCTTATTTGCTACGAATGTAAGAAACCGAGATATTTTAAGTCTGAATACCCACAACTGAAGAAGGGTCCCAAGAAGTACAAGAAGAAGGTCATGATGGCTACTTGGAGTGGAAGTGATGAGTCAAGTTCCGAAGAAGAAGACTTAAATGAACAAGCCAACTTGTGCCTTATGGCATATAAAAATAGGTAAATTCTGCAACTCCTATTGACTTTACCTTTGAAGAACTTCATGAAGCTTTTTGTGATTTAATTGATGAACTAAAGAAGCTAGGGGTAAAGAACAAAGAGTTAAAATCAAAGAATCAATCTTTACTAAAACAAAATGAGAGCATTTCAAATAAAAAATTTATCATGTTTCAAGAAAATCTGAACTTAAAGAATGAAATTGTCAAGCTAAAATCAATAGTTGAAAAAATTCACCTTAAGTTCTAATAAACTTAATATGATCCTTGAAAATCAAAAGGTTGTTTATGATAAGGCTGGTCTTGGTTACAACCCCTTAAAGAAATAAAAGTTTTAAAAAATATCTATGTAAACTCTTCAAACAATAAGTTCTCAAACACTACTTGCTTCAAATGTGGTAGAATAGGTCACAAGTCATACACTTATCTCTCTAACAAATCTATTAATCCTAATGCAAAGAAAATATGGGTTCCAAAAGGAACCATTGTGACTAATCAAAAAGGACTCAAGAAAGCTTGGGTACCTAAAGTAAAAATTTGACTTTTACTTGCAGGTGTGTCTACATCCTAAGGAGCAAATCGAAAATGATATCTTGATAGCGGATGCTCGAGATACATGACTGGTGATGAATCTCAATTCATCACACTTGATGCTAAAAATGGAGGGATGGTCACCTTTGGAGATAATGACAAAGAAAAGATCATCGGTATAGGTAACATTGGTATTACTCTCTCCAAGTATATTAAAAATATTTTATTAGTAGATGATTTAAAATATAATTTATTAAGCATCAGTCAATTTTGTGATAAAGGATACAAAGTTATTTTTGAATCTTCTGTTTGCATTATAACTAGTCCTGTTAATGAAGGTATTAAATTTTTGGGCATAGACATAGCAATATTTATATGATAGATTTGAATGATCTATCCAAAATAAACATGCAATGCCTAGTATCCCTGAATGCCAAGATTAATGAGACTAGTTGGCTTTGGCATCGTAGGCTTACACATATTAGCATGCATTCACTTTCAAAACTCATTAAGAAGGAATTGATTATTGGGTTACCCAAATTGAACTTTGAAAATGATAGAATTTGTGATGCATGCCAACTAGATAAACAAATAAGAGTTTCATTCAAATCTAAAAATATTATTTCAACTTCTAGGCCATTAGAACTATTGCACATGGATTTATTTAGACCTACTAGAACTACTAGTCTATGAGAAAAATGATATAATTTTGTAATTATTGATGATTTCTCTCATTTTACATGGATTTTCTTTTTGGCACACAAGGATGAAACTTTTCAAGTTTTCTCTAAATTTTATCGAAAAGTCACAAATGAGAAAGGTTTTTAATTCAAAATATTCGAAGTGATCATGAAACCGAATTTGAAAATCAAGATTTTGAAAAGTTTTGTGATGAAAAAGGAATTGGCTACAACTTTTCGACACCTAGGACACCCCAACAAAATGGGATAGTAGAAAGAAAAAATAGAACTCTTGAATAAATGGTCCCGTACCATGCTATGAAAGCAACGTTCCACGATACTTTTGGGTGGAAGCAATTAACATGGCATGTTATATATTAAACCGTACTTTAATTAGATAAATTTTAAAGAAAACTCCTATGAGCTTTGGAAAGGAAGAAAATCAAACATTGCATATTTTCATATTTTTGGTTGTCGATGTTTTGTGTTAAATAACGGTAAAGAAAAACTAGAAAAATTTGATGCAAAATTTGATGAAGTGATTTTTCTTGGTTACTCCTCCTCTAGTAAAGCCTTTAGAGTTTTCAACAAAAGAACCTTAGTAGTAGAGGAGTCAATACATGTTATCTTTGATGAAACTAATGATCTTCCTTCAAGGAAGAATGAAGGTTTTGATGATGCAGATCCTCTTATAGAAGGAATAAAGCAGATCACTCTAAAAGATTCAACAATTCAAGATGATGAAGAACATGAAGACAAACAGGATGAGAAGGTGAAGAACAACAAGAACAATCTTAAGGTATAAATAATCTATCCAAGAATAGAGGTATGATCACAATCACCCCAAGAAACTAATCATTGGTGATCCTACACATGGTGTAAGAACTCGTTCTTCACTTAAAGATGCATTCAATCATTTTATCTTTGTCTCTCATCTTGAACCTAAAACTATAGACGAAGCTGAAAAAGATTATAATTGGATTAATGCAATGCAAGAAGAATTAATCAATTTGAAAGAAATAATGTATGATCTTAGTATCAAGACCTAAAAATTATTCAATAATTGGCACAAAATGGGTATATAGGAATAAATTGGATGAACATGGAAATGTAATAAGAAATAAAGCAAGATTGGTTGTAAAAGTTATAATAAGAAGAAGAAATTGATTTTGATGAGACTTTTGCACCTGTTGCTAGATTAGAGGCAATTAGACTTCTACTTGCATATGCTTGCTTTATGAAATTTAAATTATTTCAAATGGATATCAAAAGTGCTTTTTAAATGGATATATTGCTGAAGAAGTTTATGTAGAACAACCTTCAGGTTTTGAAAATCATACTTTTTCTAATCATATTTTAAATTAAATAAAGCTCTATATGTTTGAAACAAGCACCCAGGCTTGGTATGAAGGCTAAGCAAATTTTTACTCAATAATAATTTTTAAGAGAAAATGTAGACACAACTCTTTCATTAAAAGAATCAAGATGATATATTAGTGATACAAATATATGTGATGACATTATTTTGGGTCTACTAATGAAACTCTTTGTCAAGATTTTGCAAAGCTCATGCAGGGGGAGTTCGAGATGAGCATGATGGGAGAACTTACATTCTTCCTCGGACTCAAATCAAACAAACAAAGGAAGAAATCTCCATCACCAAAGCAAGTACACAAGAGAATTACTCAAAAGATTGGAATGGAGAACTCCAAACATTGGCACACCCATGAGCCCAACATGTAAGCTTGATAAGGATGAAGAAGGTAAAAGTGTAGACTTAAAATTTTATAGAGGCATGATTGGTTCTCTATTATATTTAACTGCTAGTAGACTTTGATATTATGTTTAGTGTTTGCCTGTGTGCTCGTTTTCAATCAAATCCAAAAGAATCACACTTGAATGCAGTTAAAAGAATCCTTAGATATTTAAATAGTACATAAATTCTAGGATTATGATATTCTAAGGACTCACTAATTGACTTAATAGGATATTCAGATGCCGATTTTGCTGGATGTAAATTAGATAGAAAAGTACTAGTGAACTTGCCAATTTCTTGGAGTTAACCTAATCTCTTGGTTTAGCAAGAAATAAAATTCGGTAGCACTGTCTACGGTCGAGGCGAATACATTGCAGTCGAAGTTGTTGTGCTCAAATCTTGTGGATTAAGCAACAACTCGAAGACTTTGGTATCAAACTTAATGAAACTCCATAAGATGTGATAACACTAGTGCTATAAATCTCACTAAAAATCAATTCAACATTCTAGGTCAAAACATATTGAAATCAGGCATCATTTCATAAGAGAACATGTCCAAAATAAAGACATAATTCTTGACTATGTTTGTACTGAAAAATAATTAGCTGACATCTTTACCAAGGCCTTAAGTGAAGATAGATTTTGTGAAATTAGGAGAGAACTAGGAATCCTTGATCCATCTGCTTAAGGTGTCTCTCTGATTTAAGGTATCACACAAAAATTCTTTTAGCTTAATTCTCATCTTTTCTTTTGAGCTCAAAAGTCCAAAATTATCATTCTCATAATCAATTTTTGGGTAAACATCCTTCTCCAAATGTTTCAAATTTTTTCGAAATTATTTCATCATTTTTTGAATTTCTCTGTGCCATGAGTCGACCCCCAGGGTCGACCCTAGGGTAAACTTGTAATATTGACTAAATCCTTCGGCGCTTCTTTTTTGAAAATCTCTCCTTGAGCCGACCCAACTCTCCGACTTCTTCCTTCCACCAACCAAAAGTCCCTCTCTTCTTCCTCAAATCCAAGTTTTTCCTCAAGAAAACTCTTCTCCCACCGTCTCTCACCCTCTAAATCCCTCTTGGAACCAAGTTCCTCCCCTTTCTCTTCATTTGGAGCGATTCGAGCTTACCCTAGACTCTACCCGTCTTCTCCAAATCGGCATCCACTTCTCCAAAATCTTATCTTCCACTAAAAACCCTTCATCTCTCCCCACATTTGCTCTCCTAAGTTCCTTGCTAGCTCTCTTGTGCAAATGGCTCCCAAGATGAAGCTTCCACAGAGGAGGAAATCAGTTCGCGGGTTGGAGAAAGTGTGCACCGAAAGAGACAAGCAACCGAGACCACTTCTGCTTCAAACCCTGCTCCTGCTTCAGCTCCAGCTACAACTGGTCTCCAATCAGCCCTAGTAAGGTACCCCTCTCCGATAGGAAGGTAGAGCCGGCAAAAATATTGATTTCAGATTTTTTGAAAAGAAGGGTTCTCTATCGGATCAAAAATTAAGGACCAAGGTTGGAAATTCTACTGCTCCCTAAAAGAAAATACTTATGTGGATCTTGTTAGAGAATTTTACCTGAATTTGGGATACAGCAATGAAACAGTAAAAATCCACAGTGAAGGAGTAGACATTAGCCTAGATCCTGTACTTTTGGAAAATACTTCATTTACCTTGTGAGGGTACACAAACATGGAACTCCCAGTAAAGAGGAAGGAATAAAT